>NW_007247369.1:69593-133138 GCF_000164805.1 Carlito syrichta
CTGAGGTGAGTGGATTGCCTGAGCCCACGGGTTCGAGACTGCCTGGGCAGCGAGACCTCATCTCTACAATAAATCAAAAAATCAGCCGGGCGTGAAAGCGCATGCCTGTAATTCCGGCTACTTGGAAGGCTGAGGTGGAAGGATCGCCGGAGCCCAGTAGGTCGCAGCTGCGGTGGCCGGGAGCGGCCATTGCACTCCAGTCTGGGTGACAGAGTGAGACTCCAACTCCAAAAAAAAAAAGATCATACAATTTATCACCCAAACCAGGATACTTTTGAAAGTGCAAGGAAAACTATTAATAATTACATCAGGACAAGTATAAACCATAGCCTAAGCAACTCAGGATATGTGATCACTGTGGCCTAATTTTTCCCTGCTCCCCAGAGACATAAGTCATATGAGTTTTCTGTTAAGGTTACAAAACTAAGCCTGATTTAAAGGCCAAAGGGAGATAAGGATTTGACTATGTCCACTCAAGGTAACACATGTACTTCAATTAGTTAGCTTCACCCAAATATGAGAATTGCAAGCACCTTTGTCAGACTAACAAAAGTCTTTCCTTGGCAACGATAAAACTGTGACCAGAAGCCTCGGGAAAAGCCTCCTACACTGAGAGGGAGACTCTCAGAAAAACTTCAGCCAAGTTAATGAGGAGATTTGATATTTTCTGAATCAAAAATGCATCTTCTTTATCATGCCTAGTCATCTTTTCTCAGAAAACACTTTCCAGACGTCCAGCTAGTATAGATTAAGAGATTTAATTTCACATATAGCACAGAGTGATGTTAGTGTGTGGATGGTACAGACATGCGCTAGTCAACCAAACCCTTAACTACAACTTATTTTAAGCCTAGTCAACCTTAGAATTGAAATGCAGTGTTGACTCTAATGCCATATCCTTTTCAACAAAATACTACCCTAACAAATTTTTCCAGCGGTTTTTGTGTTGTCCCATGAGTCCATGTAGGTATCTAAATAGAACTTGGCAATATTAAATACAAAGCAGATCAAAGCTTATCATTAAAATTACTTTCAAAAACAATTTTCCCACATTCACTGTGAAAGGCAATTCAGAACACAAAATTAAGCATTTTCAATTAATATCAGTAAAAAATAAAAAGCTATTCTAGTAAATATATTTTTTTCTAAAGCCTTATCCCCTAGATTCCTTTTTTTTTTTTTTTTTTGAGTTGGTTCCCACTTCGTCACCCAGGCTGGAGTGCAGTGGCTCACTCACAGTCACCCCAGTACTGACTTTCTGGGCTCAGGCATTCCTTCTGCCTCAGCCTTCCAAGTAGACAAAACTAGGCACGTGTTACCACGCCCAGCACTCCCCTAGTTTCTTAAGGAAAAAAAAAAGGATTCTTTACTGGCATTTTAAAAAAAATCTGCAATAAGTTGCCTCCTTGGATTACTGAAACAGGATGAAAGAGTTATGATGAAACTCTGGGGAAGGAATAACAAATATAATAAAAAGCACATAATTTGTTATAATGCAGCTGGGCTCCGTGGCTCAGCCTGTAATCCTGCGCCTTGGGAGGCTGCGGTGAATGGATTGCCTGAGCCCGCGGGTTTGAGACCTGCCTGGGCAACTTGGCAAGACCTCATCTCTACAATAAATAAAAAAAATCAGCCGGGCGTGGTAGCGCACGTCTGTAGTTCCAGCTATGGAAGGCTGGGGCGGAAGGATCGCCGGAGCCCAGCAGGTCGAGGCTGCGGTGGCCGGGAGCCGCCACTGCACTCCAGTCTGGGCGACAGAGTGAGACTCCAATTCAAAAAAAAAAAAAAATTTGTTATAATGCAAGAAATTTAGTTACATACACATGTAAAGTTCCAGATTTGTGATTCCAGTGTGAAAACAATGACAAAAACTATTTTTAAAGTATTATAAATTAAAAATCCAGGCCTAATCAAGTTAAAAGAAAGCACAACTGTTCCCTTTGTGATCAACCACTCCTCTACTGGTAAGACACTACTATAATGAGCCAATGTTTGTAGTCTGTTGATTAACAGGTCTAATAAAACAGAACAAATTATCCAGGAATGAACAGTACCCAAAGTATGAATCTTATAATATAGCTTATAGCCGGGCTTGGTGGCTCAGCCTGTAATCCTGCGCCTTGGGAGGCTGAGGTGAGTAGACTGCCTGAGCCCATGGGTTCGAGACCTAACTGGGCAACTTGGCGAGATCTCATCTCTACAATAAATCAAAAAATTAGCCGGGTGTGGTAGCGCATGCCTGTAGTTCCAGCGACTTGGAAGGTTGAGGCGGAAGGATCGCCGGAGCCCAGCAGGTTGAGGCTGCGGTGGCCGGGAGTGGCCTCTGCACTCCAGTCTGGGTGACAGAGTGAGACTCCAACTCAAAACAAATAAGAAATAATACAGCTTATGCTACTTAAAAAGCAGCAGCTAATGCTCATCCATTTTTCAAGCCTCTTTAGTTGTAGAATAAGCAAACTGTATGAGGCGGGGAGAGCAGAGAGAATGCTAACATTATGAAGTAGAAGCTCTTGAGAGAAAGAACAAAAAAAAATTCGTATGATCCAGGACTGAAAATTATCTTCCAAGTTTTGTATCAAAAAGGAAAACCCAATTAATGGTAAAAATCAAACTTTATTCAAAGTAATGACTTGCTTGTGTACATGGTATTGAATTTGGTTTTCACATTCGCTGCCAATAAAGTAATGATATTTTCAACTTTAAACAATGACTTCTGGAAAATATACACGATGTAAAAGAATAATTTTCTGAAATGTGATGCACATCAGCATCTCTAACCCAAAGATTTACTATGTATAATTTTATTTGGCAAAATAAGATAAAACTACAGTTTATGAAGTCATAGACTCTAGACGAAGAAAACTATACAACCAAATCAATCAGGTATCCCTAAAATATTTCTATTACTATTAGGAAGTTTAATTTAGAACATTTTGCCATCAAAATAATGCCACTATTGTACTTTCATATTAAAATTAAAAATAAATTATGCTGAAAATTTTATATTCATGAACTGAATCATAAATGTATTTTCATTAGCAAAACAGTTTCACTTTTATGTAATTGAAAAAAGGATTACTGGGAGAGAATAAAAAGGTGAAGAATACAATTCCTGCAACATGCCTGAAAACAATTTTAATAAGAAAATTAAAATAAACTAATTACCTGTAAGATAACGAGAGCATTTTCTATAGAAAGATCATCTGATGGTAGGCCTTCACTTTTCCAAATTAACTGTTCACTTTCAGTACAAAGAAATCTCCTCAGATCAAATCCTGAAACGTTAAAAATATTCATAATACTTCACTGCCTCTTGTACTTGATGAGGGGACGAGAATAAATCATTCAAACGATACTGAAATAAAAGTCCTATGACAAACTTATTTTGAAGTCCAGTCTTCCACTTAGTACCCAAACTCAAGAGGAAGAAAGCTTAAAAAAAAGAAAAGAAAAAATGCAAGGGAATGAGACTCAGTTAAATCATTTCTTTTGTTGAGTGAATGTTTCACAATTATAAATAATTTTATGGAAATCACTAACATCACAAGAAGTTTTGAAGTTTCAACATCTCATGATATAAAATTATTGTAAAAAATAAAAGTAATATCATGTTTAACTACATTCATGCAATATCAAAGCAACTCAGTTTTTACACTCATTTAAAACTAAAAGAATCATAATAACAAAACAATTCCCAGAACATCTGCAGAATTCAGCAAGTTTGAAAGTAGCTTTGGTAGTTTTTTAACCTACAAAAAAAGCTCCCACTGAAAAAAAGCAGAAGTCCAAAGGCGTATTACCAAATTTCAATGTCAAGTTCATGAGTAACCCAATACAAACTTTCAAGACCAGCTGACTTGGTCCACTCCTCCAAACACGTCTTTCTCAGCGACTCAGACGCAGCAGAAAGATAGGTAATAAACGCAGCAGCAAGTTGAGCTCTTTTAGGAAGAGTTGCTAATTCCTCTGTTATCTCTGCAACCTGGAAAAAAGAGGGAGAAACAGGGACGTGTATGAATATGTTCAAACATGAAAGAAAATGATAGCATTATAGTTCTGACTGAGGGAAAAAATTTCATATATTGCTTTAAAGTAATAACCCCTTGCTTTGAATGTACCAGTAGAATCAGCAGTCTCGACCTGCCGGGCTCTGGCGATCCTTCCGCCTCAGCCTTCCAAGTAGCCGGAATTACAGGCGTGCGCTACCACGCCCGGCTGGTTTTTTGATCTATTGTAGAGATGAGGTCTCGCTGCCCAGGCAGGTCTCGAACCCGCGGGCTCAGGCAATCCACTCACCTCAGTCTCCCAAAGGCGCGGGATTACAGGCTAAGCCACCGAGCCCAGCTCCATATTTTTAAAATAAAAAAAAAATTAAAAAGAATAGATGAAGTAACACCAAGATAGCTGCAAAAATGTTGCTGAGGAAGGGAGTAACAAGAACAATCAATGTCACTGGGTGAACCGGAGAGGAGGATCAAGTGAGGAAAGGAATCTGATTAAAGAAACCAACAGCTGGGTGCAGTGTTTTATGCCTGTAATCCTAGCACGTCAGGAGGCCACGGCAGGAGGACTGCTTGAGCCCGGGAGTTCAAGACCATCCTGGACAACACCGTGCAACCCCATCCAAAATAAAAAAAATTTGCTGGGCGTAGTAGTGCATGCCTATAGTTCCGGCTAGTCAGGAGGCTGAAGCAAAAAGATGGCCTGAGCCCAGGAGGCTGAGGCTCTCGTGAGCTGTGATTGTGCCACTACACTCCTCCAGACTGGGAGCCAGAATGAGACTCCTGCTCAAAAAAATAAACAAGTAAATATAAAGAAACAAAGAAAGAAAAAAGCAAAATGCAAGACTAACAAAGTCAAAAATAATGTGTTTCAAGAAAAAAATAAATAGCTAACAATGTCAAATCCTGAAATTATGGTTCTGGTAAAGGCAAATTTTTAAAAAGTCACTACGGAATACTAAGTTTTCCATCAACTCATTTTTGCCCTGCCCTTCCTCTCAATAACACGGGGAACTAAAAGACGAAGACGCTGTTTTGCCTAACACCCATTTGTATAGAGATACTCTGTTTAAAGATTAATTCACGTAATAAGTATTTATATCTAGATCATTTGTAAATTCAAAAATTTTTCTCCACTTTTTAATAAGTGCATTACATTACAGGTTTACTGTGATTTACAGGAAGATTCCTTATGATTCCTCCTCAAACAAACCTGTGCATTCCACCTCTTGTGCTCCCTATCAAGCTGATTGATTAAGACTTCTGCAGCTTTGATTGTTTCTTGTGCTTTGCTGACTTCAGCTTCAAGTTTGGCAGCTTCTGAAGTCCTGCTCTGGAATCTATGAAAACATTAAATTTTGATTAAAAGCAAAAGGGACTTAATTGAGATTTAATAAAATTACCATTATGTAATAATGTAAACTTTTATGCCAGAATTTAATTAATGATAAAACTGATAATATTCATGTGTAAAATATCAATAATAGAATAGAAAAATATATCAGGATATACATTTAAATTGTAGCATTCCATTCCTCAGCAAACTTGACAGGGCCTCTATGCCCTACGACATTATTTGCAAATTTGGTATTCAAGGCCCTGTCCTTAGCTTGATCCCATCTATTGTTCTTTTCTTTTTGTTTTTTTGAGTTGAGTCTCACTCCGTCACCCAGACTGGACTGCAGTGGCCGCTCCCGGCCACCACAGCCTCGACCTGCTGGGCTCCAGCCATCCTTCCACCTCAGCCTTCCAAGCAGCTGGAACTACAGGTGTGTGCTACCATGCCCAGCTAATTTTTTCATTTATTGTAGAGATGAGGTCTCACCAAGTTGCCCAGGTGGGTCTCAGACCCGTGGGCTCAGGCAATTCACTCACCTCAGCCTCCCAAGGCACGGGATTACAGGCTGAGCCACCAAGACTGGCTTCCCATCTATCTTTCTAGTTTTATTTGATCCTATTCCAGTCCAGCAAAACTATAGGCCAACATCAGAAGAATTACACTGGTAGTAAATATCCTATTCTTTATCTGCTGTGTTTTTCGGGTGTTCCATTTGCCAAATACTTTCTTAACCGCCCCCCCAAGCCACAGTCCAACCTCCTCAAACATCTACCACCAAAAATATAAATCGAATTTCAAAATTCACCTCAAAGATAGTTTATTTTATACATCTCCCTATATGTTCATTCACCAAAGTCTGTAACTCTCTTTTAAAATTATTTTCCTTCGAAAATACATGTACAATTTTATTATTTTATTAAATAAAATAGTAACACTCTACACATATGACTCAGTCATTCAACAAATATGGAAGTGCTTATACTATGCCCAGGACTGTGCCAAGCATCCAAAAAACAGCATGCCATTTAAATCTCAAAACAGCAGTTCAAAATAAGTATCATAAATCTTATGCTATAAGTATGGAAACTTAGATCTCAAGAGATTACTGTACAAGGTCACACCAATAATGAGTAGGGGTCTAAAAGTCATACACAGCTGTGCCTGGCATTAAGTCTCAAGTACTTTATAGCGTATTTCACTGCATCTCTAAGGGCCTCCTTTCGCCGTCCCCTCAATGTCAGACTCTGGAAATGAGCTGTCCAGAATGGCAGCCACCAGCCACTTTCTGGTTATTTAACTCAAGATAAACAGAAGGTAAAGTTCAGCCCCTCGGTCATCCCACACACACTGCAAGTGCTCAGCAGCCACGTGTGGCTCTTGGCCACCGCACGGGACAGCGCAGATCACAGAACACTTTGATCCTCTCAGGAAGTTCCGCTGAATGTTCAGCTCTAGGACCTAGAAACACAAGCTGCATCCTATGAACTCAAGGTAGAACATACTTTTGCGGTAGATATTTGTTGAATTAAATCAGTGCATATTTCTGTACAGCTTATATTACAAATGGCAAACATCTCCTTAACTTTATCAACTTTGAATTTAAAAATTGATAGATAATGCCTATTTTTCAATTCCCCTATTCTTTGTTAGACACAAGAAAATAAGACTCACAGCCTAAAGTCAAGCAAACATTAATGAAGGAACATGACAAGTAGCAGCATGGTGACCAATAATAATTCATTCTCAAAAATGGCTATGTAATGGAAAATGCCACTGTTTTACTTAAAATTAAAAGCTACTTCCAAAAGTTCTTATAGTAATCCTCCCAAACTATGCTGTGGTGGCTAAGAACAGAAACTTTATGGAATTAGACAAATCTAACTTGGCTTAGTTATTGACTAGCTGTACAACTTTAGGCAATTTTATGCTGTCTAATTTTATGCTTTCTAATCTGCCAAAAGAATAATATTTCCCTCTCATTATTGTCTTAAGGATTAAAGAGATAAACATATAAAGTGCCCAGTATAACACCTAACACAAGTGACCAATAAATGGAGTCAAATCATTACTAGAATATGCTAATTACTCGATAATATTTGAGAATTAGCTAAATAGCAAGTACCTAGAGATACATTTAAGGCTAATCATGGGTAAGTAACCCTTTTGGGTCCCCTCCCACTGTGGGAGATTTTCTGTTCTCTCAAGAAATCCTGCTCTCAAAAAGAAAAAGACTAGTCATACTCATAAACGATCCTTGAGTATAATATTTGCATTAAGAAATTTGATTTCTGACATCAAGCAGAGAAAAGTTAAAGGAGAAGACATTTTTTAACATGATAATATACTCTTTAAAAAGTTATAGAATAAGTGGTTCCATAGAATCATCTGACACAACAGTCTTAAATCTTAAAGTCAAATAAGAAAAACCAAACTATCAAATGTAAACACTCCTAGCATTAATTCATTACATTAAATTATTTTTGCTCAATTTTCTCACCAGTGTTCGAAAATATGTATAGTGATTGCTATACAAATGGGGACTTAAAAGATTTTTATTTTTATCAAAAATGTTCTTTAAAAATGAGCACCCTCTATATTATCTTATACTTTTCCCAAATTTAGGGTCATAAATTATAAAAAGATGTTACAATATTGACTACAACTAAGGTTTTCAAAATTCAAAATAAATTTAGGTGTATGTTTCAAATATCCAAAATACATTTCAAAACTTAACTTACTTTTCTTTGAGTTCTGATACCCTTTGACCAACAGAATTAAGAAGCTCCTCTAGTTTCCTTTTTCTGTCTTCAGTTTTTTTCAAATTCCTAAAATATAACTCAACATCATAAAAGTCATTCCATTTCAGATATCAACAAACAGCAGTAGTAGCACTTTAAATTGTATACTTGCATAAATATATGACAATCAACACATCAGTAATTCCATACTATAACACCTTTGCCTAGAATTCAATTTGAAAAGCAATGCTAAAATTAAAAGTGTATTCTTTGACCCAACTATACCACTTCTAGGAATCCATATTTAAAAAAAAAAAAAATTGTACATGTAGATTTCTGGATAATAAATGCTGAACTACACATATTCAATTGCCTTTTAGCCTTTCTAAAACCCTACTAAAATGAAAACAAGGGAATAAAAAAGATAACATACATAGAAAGACAAAGAGAAGAAGGAAAAAATATGATAAAGGAGAAATTAAATAAAATTTTGAAAAGTAACAACTGACATACCAGAACACAAAGGCCAAGGCTAAATGCCAGCAGGAAAAGGAGCCAAAAGCAGCAGAATTCCAAAATACACAGGAAATACAGGCAACAGGTACCGCGGAAGGCAGCAATAAAGCTAAATATGGAGACTTGTTGAAGAGCTGATACCACAGAGTTGATCTCAGAGTGCCTACTCCACTGCAATGAACTACCCAACCCAGAACGCAGGGAGTCTAGCTTACGTCTTCCCCACCCACAGCCTATGCAAAAGATGCAAGAATTCTTTTAGAGAAAAAGGACTGACCAGCTCTCCCTAAAAATGCTACAAATGTTAAGGGTTCCCATCAAATGGCCATGCCCACTCTTGGACGCCTACAGTAAAGCTTAGCAGCCAAGGAACTCAGGCCACACGCACAGAGTTTCCAGCCCGATTTCCAACACTTCACAATGAATTCCTAACAGACAACCAGGGACCAGAAAGGTCAAGAACACTTCCTAACCTGAAATAGACCAAAACAAATAAATCCGGAAGGGGAAACAAAAGAGAATCATCAAGGCCAGGAACAAAAGCAAAATTTAAGGCTACCCTCAGGGAGATAGAAAACACATTTTATGTAAGAAGCAAGATGATACTATTTTTTTTTTAGTAGGGGTCGCACTCTGAGTGCTAGAGTGCAGTGGCACAACCATGGCTCAGAGGCACAATCATGACTCACTGCAGCCTCAACCTCCAGGACTCAGGTGGTCCTTCCGCCTCAGCCTTCTGAGTGGCAGGGACTACAGGCACACACTACCAGGCCTCGCTAATTCTTTTTGTTTGTTTGTAGAGATGAGGTCTCACTATGTTGTCCAGCTTGTCTCAAACCCCTGGACTCCAGCAATCCTCTCACCTTGTCTCAGTCTCCCAAAGTGCTGGCCAATGCTATTTTTTAAAAAACATAAAATTCAATAAAATAATGGAACTGTGGAAATTACAAGTATAATAGCAAAAACAGGGTCAGGTGCACTGACTCATGCCTGTTATCCCAGAACCTTGGAAGAACAAGGCAGAGGATTCACTTGAGGCCAGCACTTCGAAACCAGTCTGGACAACATGGCGAGGCCCATCTCTACAAAAAAAAAAAAAATTTTTAAATTAGCTAGGCATGGGGGTACATACCTCTAGTCCCAGCTATTTGAGAGGCTTAGGAGGAAGGATCACCTGAGCCCTGGAGGATGCAGTGGGCTATGACAGGGTCACTGCACTCCAGCCTGGGCAACAGAGTGAGACACTGTCTTAAAAATAAGGAAAAAATAAGCAAATAAAGATAAATAAAATATTATAATGGTAGGAAAATATATCTGAGAAATTAAAACAAAAGACAAAAGACACAGAAACTAAGCAGGGCTGCTGTGCAATGCTAGGTACTTGTGAATTGCATAAACACTTGGCATTTCTTTCCAGAGGGATACCTTTTTCATTTTGCAGAAAGGTACTGTCATTGGTAGCAGAGTCCTGAAATTATTTGAGAAGATATAAGAATATATCGGAAGATTAGTCCAATCATTCTAATAAAAGACTAACACAAGTTCCAGATAAAGAAAATGAAGGTAACATTTCCATATGCTTACGCAGAACCATTTTCTTTTTTTAGGATACGCTACATCCTCAGATTTGTTCTGGTATGCACCACTCCCTCACCTAGGCCAGGCAGATACTGACTGTTCTAACCATGACAAGTAAGTAAAAAGCAAGGTGAGGGAATATATGCTGGGAGTTTTCTCAGAAAGATTTCCTTGTTTTTAAAAAGAGGTGCATCCTTTAAAAAAGGTTCATAGAAAAGAAATCATCCTTTCTTTCAACTACATATTGTTTTTGTCTAAATAAAACTTAAGCAGCCATCTTGTGTCCATCTTGTTAACTTACAGAAAAATTGAGAATGTCAGAAGTAAAGAAAGAGGTACAAAATTAATCATCCTGGAACCAACCAACTTTGGGACTTGCTGTTTGGAATACACTGCTTTATTTCTAAAGGGATTTTGAATAGCAATTTTACTAATCCACAGCCAAAATTATTCCAAATAATACAGAGGTACAGAAGGAGATTATCTAAGGAATAATGCAATAAACTTTCCCATAATTGACACACATGAATTTCTAAACAAAGTGGACAATGAGTACCCATCATAAAGATTTGTAAAATTTCACAATGCCAGAAACAAAGACCCTAAACACTTCTAAAGAGGAAAAAAAAATGAGTAACATACAAAACACTGGGAATCAATACAGCACTCGACTTTTCAGGAGCAACACAACTCTATAAGAGGGCAGAGCAGGGGTTCTAAAATTCAGGTGTACCAAAATCACCTGGAGGGGTTGTCAAAACACAGACTTCAAGGTCTTGGCCCCCCAAGACCCCCATAGCTGACTCTGAGTCAGTAAGTCTGGGTGGAGTTCAAAAGTCTGAACTTTAACAAGTTTCAAGGTGATGATAATGCTGCCGCTGGTCCAGGGACCAAATTCTGAGAATCACTGCAACAGAATAAGGCCTTCAAAACTGTGTACCAAAACTATTTCTAGCTCAGTATTCTTTTTTTTTTTTAAGTTAGCATCTCACTCTATCGCCCAGGCTGGAGTGCAGTGGCATACTCATAGTCACCCCACCATCGACCAGCTGGGCTCCAGCAATTCTTCCACCTCAGCCTTCCAAGTAGCCGGAACTACAGGCACACACTACCGCGCCCAGCTAATTTTTGATTTTATTGTAGAGACGAGGTGTCGCCAAGCTGCCCAGGCAGGTCTCAAACCTGCAGGCTCAGGCAATCTACTTGCCTCAGCCTCCCAAAGTGCTGGGATTACAGGCTGAGCCACCGATTGTGCCCAGTCTTTAGCTTAGTATTCTAAATACAGCCCAGTTATTGGTCATATATGATAGTATAATATGGATATTTTAGACACACAGGATTCAAAATAGTTTCCATTCCAGACACTCTTTCTTAGGAAGCTACTGTGAAGGATGTGTTGCTAAAAACTGAGAAACTAAACTAAGAAAGAGAAAGGAATTCATAATAAAAAGCAAAGAGACAAAGGTAATACCCAGAACAACGGTGAACAGAAATCCTAAGACAATAGCAGGCCAAAGGAAGAACTAACCCAGAACAAAAGGTTCTAGGAAGAATAATGCTAAAAACATTTTTAAAAATAGAACATAAAGGTTAGTGAATATGTTTTAGGGTTCTGCCAGGGACTGTGGATAGATTTGTAACATGTAAACAAACAAAAAAATCAAATGAAAAAACGAGGCAGTTATTATTACTATTTCGAATAGCAAAAAAGCATACAAGAAAGGAAAGGAAATAAGATAAATACATTTTCCTACAGAGGAAATTAGTAGGCAATGTCAAAAATCAAACAATAAAGCACTTAACAAACCTCTTGGACTGCATTTAGAGCAAAAGTGATAATACGTACATAATGCTGACCTGGTAATGATAACAAATTGAAACTTTAGTCTCCAACAGTAGAAGTTTAAATCTTCCCCTACCTGCCTGACAATATTTTAAAACATATCCTAAATCCTTCTTGGGACTCAGAAGGTGTAAACAAATATGAGAGCCCTAAATTTCCAAAACATGCTTTTTGTACTTTCATGTGATTGCTCACAAATCTCAGGCTCTTTCTAAAGGAACTTCTACTGACTTATTCTTCCAGCAAACCATAATGGTAAAGAAAAATGAGTTGGTTGTGCTACCCATCTCCTTCTCATGACTTTTTAAAATCTACTTAATGTTTAATTTGCATTTAATTGACTCATTTGATATGTTTTAATATCATTAGCTGCCTTTTTAGAACAGGGCAATAAATAAATACTAGTAATATAACCACCTCATCAAATTGATGAAAATAAATAAAGGCTAGAATTGTTAATGTTGTGTGGTTCACTTACGATTCTAAGCCTGCTTGTTCAGTTTCCAGAGGCTGAATTCGTTCCAAGACATGGGAATACTGGACATTGGCTTTAACCCAAGCGGCCAAAGGTGCAGCTGCAATACTGGCACGCTTGGCATTCTGAAAGAACCAGCAGGAGTTATCCAGCATTCTGACCTCACTTCAAATAAAAGCAAGTTAATTCTAATACATTTTATTTGAGCATGTATTTAGTAACTAGACCAAAATAATGAAGTTTTGGGTGTGCAGCTAAAACAAAAACGCAGTGAACTGCTATTTTGGTTGAGTGAAGTATACATGAACTCTACTTCTTACTTAAAAATAAATCTTTTTAAACCACATAGAATCTTTAAAATAAAGATGATTTATCGACATGACTACTCTATTAATCACATTTATGATGAACACATGTGCCATCCACAACAATGTTCAAGCAGCAATTCTTTTTCTTCTATACATCTTTATAAGAGTAATTTCAAAAACATTGTAATTAGTGTCAAAGAAAATGTACACAACATTTTGAATAAGGGATGTTTAAAAAATACCACAATCATGAAATTTAAAGTGTTCACTAAAATAAGATACAAATATCCTAACACGGATATCTATTATTATATAACAAGAATATAGGAAAAAAAAAAAAAAGCATACTAGGAAAGTAAAAAGGCCAGGCACAGTGGCTCAAGCCTGTAATCACAGCACACTTTGGGAGGCCAAGGCGAGTAGACTGCCTGAGCCCACGGGTTTGAGAACAGCCTGGGCAACTTGGTGAGACCTCGTTTCTATAATAAATAAAAAATTAGCCAGGCGGGGTAGCACACACCTGTAGTTCCAGCTACTCGGAAGGGTGAGGAGGAAGGAGCCCAGCAAGTCAATGCTGGGGTGGCTGTGAGCGTGCCACTGCACTCTAGCCTGGGTAATGGAGTGAGACTCTGACTCAAAAAAAAAAAAGATAAGTTGGGTACTTAACATTGACAGCAGACATTAAGATTCAAAAACCACTTATGATAATAAATCTCCCCCTGCTCCTGAATTCTAATTTACCTAATCATGCTGGGAATGCTTCTCAACTATACAACACCTGTAAGCTGACTTTTTAACATTTTTAGTTTTTAGGGCCTAACAATTGATAGACAAGGCATCCCATTTTAAAAAGAAGAGTATTATATAGTATAGAAAAGAGCCTTTATGCCATAATTGTTAAAAATTACCTTTGGATCAAAAGATGCTTTATTTTTAAAAAGAAGTTCTTCAACACTCTCCCTTATTTCCTTTGGAATATTTCGTGCATCAAAGGTTGCTATGTCTTCTCTTACACCCCTTTTTGCAAGGAAACTGAAATTTGAGCATATTACTTTAAGTGAGGTTAAATAAAACTTGCTACTTCTGAAAAAATATCAATTTAACAAAACAATGTATACAGTGCTGCTAATCTATCAGTTAACAAAAATTCAAGCATTAAAAAATTTAAGCTTCTAATGTATTATCCATCATTTTTCACAGACAACAAAGTCAAACTCTAAAAAGATGCAACAGTCTCTCTAATGCTCTGTGAAGAAACTATAGCAAGAGGGGAATGAGAAAATCTCAATCTGGGTCTGCTCAAATCCCTGTTTGTGAACTATGGTGTATTCACACGCTCTAGAGTAGGCAAGGAAATTTCCCGACTCCTTCTGAGGTCCTTTAAAGAGCTCTCTCAGCCTAAACATCCTCCTCCATCTCCAGCTACAAAAGAAACTCACAACTAACCCCCAAATCCTAACTAGAACCTTAACAGCAGCACAAAACTTAAGCCCACTATTATCATGTGAACCTGAAGCTGCCTGGTTCCATGGGTCTCCCTCTCTCTGTGTCTCTGTCTCCTTCTTTGTGTCTCCATGTCTCTCTGTCTCCCTCTCTGTCTCTGTGTATCTGCCTTCCTCCCTGTGTCTCTAGGTCTCTCTGTCTCCTTATCTCTGTGTCTTTGTGTGTGTCTGTCTCTTTCTTTCTTTCTCCAGGCCCCAAAGTACAAAACTCGTAGATAATAATGGCTACTTTCTTCATCAGTAAATCACAGTAAAATCACAGTGCTCTCTACTATGTAAGGTCCAAATATATTATTAAATTTATTGAGACATTGTTAAAAATTCCAAGGCATTCCTTTTCTCCTCTATGACACTTTTAACAGTCACTTAGGGAGGAAGAAAGAAATATATAGATCTTGATATATGATTACACAGAATATCTTGAAACTTCAAGGAAAATGTACAACCATGTATTTATTTAGATAAAGCCCAATATCAGAAATATTAAAAACTATGAAAAAATGTGTCATTCATTGTTGAAATAATAACATTTTTCACAAATTCAAAACGTACCTTTTCATGCTCACCCAAGATGTATCAAAGATACCCATCAACCTTAAAACTCCTTCCAGAATGTCTCTGATTATATCAGGTGGCATGCGTAGTGAGCGAATTTCTGAAAGAGACTCTGGTTTAATGTTTCCAACGGCTAGTTTTGCTTCATTGACTAAAGGCTAAAAGACAAAAAAGGTCATTTTTTTTACTTTTAAATTATATATTTTTTAAAAATCATTGACTCTTTACAAATTATCTAATATTTATTATTATTTTATTTAAAGTGACTATAGTTATTAGCATTTTCTCTCCTAAAAATATTGAAATCTTTAAATCATACAAAACAAAAAGTGTTCAAGTTGAGAAAGTAAACACTCTTGCCACCACAACTGCAATGATCTATTTCTAGGAAATCTAGTAAGTTTTGAGACAAATGACCATTTTCAAGGACTAGTTGGCTAATTTAGTCAACTCTGGAGGAAGGATCTTAAAAGTGTGCCTTAATTTATCTAACACATTTCCCCCCCTACAATTAAAACAACATGGCTCATGGAAAATAGAAATTATTTTTAATCTGTTAATTCACTTACTTTCCCTGCAGTCTTTCGTTCCAGCTTCTCTTTTAGAAGTAATATTCTGGTTGAAAGCCACATTTTACAATACTATTAGAAAATAACTTGAGCCACAAATAATGTTTAAACTCCTATACACAACTGGTAAAAATATACATATATAAATGGGTCTCAGAATTTTTTTTGACTTACCTGTACTTCTTTTAATTCATCATCAATTTTATTTTTTCTTTCTTCAATTTTAACAACTTCTTCTGCTATTTTGTGCTTCAGTCTTTCAAGTTCTGTTTTTTGCTCACTAGCATCCTGTAGGAATGTTTAAGTGGCATCCCAATCAATTTTAAGGTATTCAATACTTAAAAGCATGATACATTAACAATTTTTAATTAAAAGTTTTTCCAATATTAATTTTAAATCTAGGACATGAGAGCTTCCAAAATGCCTGGAAAACTACTAACATATTTTACTCTAATGTTTTCTATTAACAAGTTATCTATGCTTTATTTAATTTTTTTCTACTTACCAAAGCAATCAATGCTTGTTATATAAAGTTTAAGAAAGTCAGAAATTCATAACTTTAAAATGATAATAATACACATTGAACACTTGAAAAAACCCAAGTACAGCTCACGTTTTCCTTCTTTTACCAGCCTCTTCCAAATGGAAGGTGTCTCTACTCTGAGTTTTTACAGCACTTAATTTGTACTTTACTTATGCCACAAGCTAGAATTACAGGTTTAGCCATTGCACAGGTGGTATTCAATCTATCCCTACACAGTACTTTTAAAAGAAATACCAAACAGAAGTATCTACTATTTATAATTAAGCAACATTATTAACTTATGACATACACAGTCTTCTCCTTTTGGGTCTGTGCTAGGTAATACAATTCACTGCATTCTTAGAAACATTCCTTCTCAGAACACTTCAGGGAAAAAAGTAGCTAAGTACTGAATGTAAATTACTAATATGAATCAGCCTAAGAGTACACAGGCATACATCATACTGAATATTTTCCTTTTATACACCACAATTATCAACAGTTATGTAGTTTTTACTTTTTTCATATTTCAAATTACTCTTTTAAAGTAAAAAGTAATTGACAGATATTTTTAGCAATGGAATTGACTGGAAGCTTTAAATATTTATATTAACTTGGTTCCAAGATGTCTTGAAAAAAAACTATGCTAAAGTTTTATAGTATGAAAATTATTACATATCTGATGTATTACTTATCAGGTCAGATAATCACTCATCTGATTTCTATCATTTAAGTCTGGCTGTTGGTATAATTTCACACAAAGGAAATAACATCGTATTTTTTTGTGTCTATTTTTGTGTCTGGTTATATTCACAAGTTGTTTTCATTTCTCTTAGTTGAAAACCCAAAAGTGGGATTGCTTGGTGACATGGTTAACAAATGTTGAATTTGGTGAGAACCTTATGTTAACCATTTCACCAAGCAATCCCGTAATCCCAGCACTTTGGGAGGCCGAGGCGAGTGAATTGCCTGAGCCCACAGGTTCGAGACTCACCCGGGGAAATTGGAGAGACCTTGTCTCTACAATAAATCAAAAATTAGCCGGGCATGGTAGTGCACACCTGTAGTTCTGGTTACTTGGAAGGGTAAGGCAAAAGGATTGCCGGAGCCCAACAGGTCGAGGCTGCAGTGGCCGGGAGTGTGCCACTGCACTCCAGTCTGGGCAACAGAGTGAGACTCCAACTCCAAAAAAAAAAAAAAAAGCTAAGAAACCGACAAACTTTTGAAAAGAAGGTAAAACTGGCAGAATTTAATGACTCATTCCATGTAAAGGATGAGGGAACAATATGATTTATAAGTTCTGTTTTGTATTGTTGGCTATATTGTAGTGCTATAGCCTGAGGAAAGAGATAAATGAGTTCAGTTTTGGAACTATTTCAGATCGTAAAGCCCATGGGACTTCCAAAAAGACATGTGCAACAGATAATTGAACATTTGGGTCTGACTCTCAAGAAGGAGTTAGGGCTGTTGGATGAAAAAGACGGGTTTGCAAATAGTCACACGTAGTTGGCAGCACAAAGCAACGTGATGGACAAGAGCATCCTGAGAGCATCGAGATGTGAACAAACAACTGGCAAAGAAAGAACCCGGAGACACCATCTTGGAAAAGTTCAACATGAGAAAGACAATGGCTAAACAGAAATGTGATCAAAAATAAAATATCATGGATGTCTTAATAGAATCAATACAGACATTTTATAAATCTTGAGAATATTAAAGCAGAGAAAATTCTCAAGGTCTGAAGAAGAGAATTTTAAGAAAAATGAAAGGAAAAACCACCTTAACTAGCAGAGAATACAAAGAAAATCAGTTACAGACAGAGCCACACCAATTTAAAATATAAACAGGGGCCGGGCTCAGAGGCTCAGCCTGTAATCCCGCGCTATGGGAGGCCAAGGTGAGTGGATTGCCTGAGACCGCGGGTTCGAGACCCGCCTGGGCAATTTGGCGAGACCTCATCTCTACAATAAATCAAAAAATCAGCTGGGCGTGGGAGCGTGCGCCTGTAGTTCCAGCTACTTGGAAGGCTGAGCGGAAGGATCGCCAGAGCCCAGTAGGTCGAGGCTGCGGTGGCCGGAAGTGTGCCGCGGCACTCCAGTCTGGGCAACAGAGTGAGATTCCAACTCAAAAAAAAAAAAATATATATATATATATATACACAGGATTGGAGAAATCAACATGTAGTCAACCAGGAAGTCTGAATTACAGTTCTCAACAATGTGGGAAAACACCGTGTTCTCCACACCTGCTCAAGCCCACAACTCTCTCAGCACAATCCACCTTGGACGGGCAATCGTTTTAAATCTACCTAAGGGAAAATGTTACCTTTCCCGCCGACTGCCAAGCAGACATAAATGCCCTCCCTACTATTTGCATTGTGCTTTCTCTTAACTCACCTGCATTGATACTGTGATCTCTTGAAGGGCAGCATCTGCTTCACCTTGCTTGGTTTTAAGTAAGACACTTTGTTCCGCAGCTTTTCTGTTCAACTCATCCACGAGAGCTTTAGCTTCATTTAGTTTGGATACACCAGCCTGCGTCAGCAAAATATTGATTGGCAATATTAAAAAAAGAATTGCATACACACACCGTAAATAAAGCCCTATGAGAAAGAATCAAGCAAACATGTTAATTATGTATATACAAAACAGTAGTAAGCAGACTTGGGTTTTGTTCTCATTGCCAGTTGTTATAATGAGCTATTTAACATTAAACTCATTTAACATTTGGTAAAAGAGTCTACAGAAATTTTAAAGAAAAGCAGATTTTAAAGCATAGCAGAGGGCGCTTCAACATAAACAAATCAATTAGCATGCAATATCACACCAACAGAATGAAAGACAAAAAACATATAATCATCGCAACAGATGCAGAAAATGCATTTGATAAAACTCCCCTCATGATAAATACTCTTTAAAACTTAGGCATAGAAAGAACATACCTCATTGTAATAAAATCTGTATATTATAAGCCCACAGTCAACAACTGAACAAGGAAAAACTGAAAGCCTCTTCTCTAAGAACTGGAACACAACAAGGATACCCACTCACCACTCCTGTGCAACATAATATGGGAAATCCTAGTAACAGCAATCATGCAAGAGAAAAAAAATAAAGGCATCCAAACTGAAAAAGCGGAAGTTAAATCATCCCACTTTGCAGATAACGTGATCTTATATACAGAAAATCATACAGATTCCACCCCAAAACTCTTAGAACTAATAACCAAATTTGGTAAAGAAGCAAGATACAAAATTAATATATAACAATCAGTAGTGTTTCTATATATCAAAAACGAAGTAGAGGAAAAAGAAATTAAGTAGGCAATCCCATTTACAATAGCTACCAAAAACATAAAATACCTAGAAACAAATATAACCAAAGAGGTGAAAGATTTTGTCAAGGAAAACTATAAAACACTGAAGAATGAAATTGAGGAGGACACAAACAGAAAGCTATTCCATGCTCATGGATCAGAATATTAATATTGTTAAAATGATAATACCACCCAAAGTGACCTACAGATTCAATGCAATCCCTATCAAAATACCAATGACATTCTTCATAGAAATAGAAAAAACAGTCCTACAATGTGTATGGAGCCACAAAAGAGCCTGGATAGCCATAGTAATACTGAGCAAAAGGAACAAAGCTAGAGACATCAGACTACTTGACTTCAAAATATACTACGTAGCTATAGTAACCAAAACACATGGTAGTGGTATGAAAACAGATACACAAACTAATAAAACAAGAAAATATCAGAAATAAATTCACATATTTACAGTCAGCAGATTTGTGTGTGTGTGTGTTGGAGTCTCACTCTGTCGCCCAGACTGGAGTGCAGTGGCCGCTCCTGGCCACCGCAGCCTCGACCTGCTGGACTCCGGTGATCCTTCCGCCTCAGCCCTCCGAGTAGCTGGAATTACAGGCGCACGCTACCACGCCTGGCTAATTTTTTTGATTTATTGTAGAGACGAGGTTTCGCCTGCCCAGGCGGGTCTCGAACCCGCGGGCTCAGGCAATTCACTCACCTCAGCCTCCCAAAGGCGCAGGGATTTCAGGCTGAGCCACCGAGCCTGGCTCAGTCAGCAGATTTTAAACAAAGGCACCAAACACATACACTGAGGAAAGGATATCTCTTCAATAAATGATGCTGAATAAACTGGATATGCAGAGTAATGAAACTAAACCACTATCTCTCACCATATACAAAAACCAATTCAAGATGAGTTAAAACCTTAAATGTAAGACCCAAAACTATAAAACTTCTAGAAGAAAACATAGATGAACATTGAGCTAGGAAAAGATTTTATGGTATAAGACCTCAGAAGCACAGGCAACAAACACAAGACAAATGGAATTATCTTAAACCAAAAAGCTCACCACCACAAAGGAAAAAAAATAGCACCATGAAGAGGCAACCTGGTGAATGGGAGAAAATATCTGCAAACTATAAATATGACAAGGGACTAATATCCAGAAAAATACAAGGAACTCAAAAAATTCAACAGCAAACCAAAAAAACAAAACAAAAATAATCCCATTAAAAAGGGGGAAATACAAAAGGTCAACAGGTATTTGAAATATTGCTCAACATCACTAATCATCAGGGAAATGCAAACCCACTATGAGGTATCAGCTCACCCTAGTTAAAATGGCTTTTATCAAAAAGACAAAAAAATAAATGCTGGGGGATTTGAAGAAAAGGGAATTCATACACTGTTGACAGGAAAGTAAATCAGTACAGTCATTACAGGAAATAGTATAAAGTTTCTAAAAAAAAAAAAACAGCGTATGATCCAACAATCCCACCACCAGGTGCTATCCAGAGGAAAGGAAACCAGTGCACAAGAGGGACACTAGCAGGCCTCGTCAAGGTAGCAAAGATAAAGAATCAACCTAGGATCCATCACCAGATGGAAGGATAAAGAAAATGTGGTCTACAGACACAATGGGATACTACTCAGCTACAAAACAGAAAATAAAATCCTGTCGTTTGCAGCAACCCATACAAAACTAGAGGTGCTGGTGTTAAATAAAATAAGCCAGGCACAGACAGACAAATACCACATGTTCTTACTCATACGTGGGAGCTAAAAAGTTGATCTCATGGAGGTGGAGAGTAGAACGATAGCTACCAAAGCCTTTAAAGGGGTTGGGGAAGAAGAGAATAAAGGGAGGCTGGTCACTGGGTACACACAGTTAGACAGAAGACCGAGTTAGTCTTAGTGTTCGACAGAACAGTAGAGTGCAATAGCGAACAATGATATAGTGAATATTTCAAAATAGCTGAAAGATTTTGTTTGCCCCAACACAAAAAATGATAAATGTTTGAAGTGATAGCCTAAATATACAAATCTGATCACTACACATTCATGCATGTATCAAAGTATCATGTACACATCATAACAAAGTACAGTTATTATGTATCGATAAATAAAATTTTAAAAATAAATCCATGAGACTTGAAAGAAAAGCCTCACAGAAAAGCTAAATAGATCAAAATATATTTGACAGCTTAAACACTGGGCTTAAATACTTTTTACTCATTGTATTAGATAGGAGTGAAAATAGAAAGCAAGGGAAAACTCAGCAAACCTTTTCCAATTTTCAGTCTCACTGACTGGACGAAAGGACTCGAGGGTCACTCTTTTTTACTGTAGACATGACTTGGGTTTTTTTTGTCTAGTACCCACTTTTCTTATAAAAGACTACTTCTTCACATATGGTTCTGGTGGGTTGTCATTCAAAATGCTTTACCTGCAATCTGGGTGGGCATTTGACCCTGGCCTGGCCATTATATTACCCCATCCCCCTACCTATGAATAATCCAAGGAATGGACTTGAATAAAATTCCTTCTCTTCTACTATAATATGAATTAGGTTTTTGTCTCCTACCAAATCAGAAGACTGGAGGAGACAGTCATGGTAAAAAGGAATATAGCCAATATTTATTGAGCATCCAAGATAGAAAACATATATATATATATATAATTTTTTGAGTTAGAGTCTCACTCTGTCGCTCAGACTGGAGTACAGGGGCACGTTCACGGCTACTGCAGCCTCAACCTGCTGGGCTCCGGCAATCTTTCCGCCTCAGCCTTCCAAGTAGCCAGAATTACAGGCATGCGCTACCACGCCCGGGTGATTTTTTGATTTACTGTAGAGATGAGGTCTCGCTGCCCAGGCGGGTCTCGAACCCGCGGGCTCAGGCAATCCACTCACCTCAGCCTCCCAAAGGCGCGGGATTACAGGCTGAGCCACCGAGCCCGGCTTAGATTTTTTTATATATGAATTTTATCTAATACACTTACATATAACTACCATGGAGCCAATTAAGTTACAACTCGGTTAGTTTAAGTAATTTATTCAAAGCACCACAGAGAACTAAGTAAATCCTCCCAAAAACATGTATAGTCAGCAGCTTAACATAAATGAAATTGAATCATTAGAAAGGATAAAGATCGGTTAATATGGAGGCTTGTTTCTCACTTTAACAAAGGGAAACTAGAACTTTAAAGAGGAAATGTTCTCTGAAAACTTCAGAGGGTGGCATTCTAATGTCACATGTAAGTTAAAGCTCTATAACTAGAGAAATAGAGAAAGGAAACTGTTCAGAATGAACTAACAGGAATGACATGGATAACAACATTACAAAATGTGATGTTAATTTAAAGAATCATTATACAATAAAAAGATAGTTATGCTTTAATTAACAAATGGGATTTCTCAATTTCTAAAACTGCTTTCGCATGAAAGAGACTCTCCTAGGCATCACCATAAGCCACCAAAAGCACAGAAACACCAGCCAGTGAAGAGAAGGGACAATTATGGAATCAAAAGAAACAAATCATTACTGTAATCTAGAGGGCAACACAGGCAGAAAGGTGGGCCTGTTTTCCAGGACTTTCAACATAGTACATTATTTATACCGAGTATATGCCACAGGCAACAAAGCATTGTGATTTACATAATTATTTCTTCCCATACACAATTCCTTAAAATAATTCAAGATTACCAATAATGTACCTGCAAATGGCTTTGTTTTTTTAATAATTCCTTTTTCTTGCTGCTACTAATGGTGGAATACACATGTAGAAAGGTCATATATCGGCTTGGTGTTGCACCATATGCTTTACAAGACTCATGGATTAACAAAAATGATTTTAGAAAATCAGGATCAACTAGGAAAAGATAGAAGATAAAAATGATTTAATACATGCATGACTCATTAAGAATTCGATAAAATAATCCCAACTGTAGTTATTTCACGCTAGATGCTTCCACGCTATATAATCATAAATATGAGATAGCATCTTTGCTTAAGGATGTACACACATTCTTAAACATCTATTCATACCTCTGATCTTCCTTATGAATATTGAATTATCTAGTTTTAGCAGTCCCTATCATTCTAATATTATATATTTCCCCCTGAACATTTTTATTACTTCAAGAAAGATACATCTACATGTTGTCATAACATATAAATTAACTGGGACTACATAACACATGCAATGTAATCCAAAAGTGAGCTCAATAAAAGCTGCTTGAATAGAAAAGTGCCAAGCCAAATAGCATCTATTTGCTTGCATTTGATACAGGAGGAACAGGACTTCAAAAGCCAAAAAGTTAAGAATCAGATTCAATATATTCACAATCAAATATACCATATTTCTCTCACTGACTCAATTTCCCTCTCTATTCCCTAACCTAGTGAATGAAATCAACTTCTAATAAAGCCCCCATGCCAGAACCCTAGGAAAAATCCTTGGCTCCTCCCTCTTCTTGCAGCCATCACATAACCAAGTCCCATTTATTACCTCCTAACAGATGCTCCAGGTCTACTCCTTCCTCTACCTCTTTCCTGGTTCAGGCCTCCTTCATGTCTCTCTGAGATTACTGCAACAGAATTCCGAAGCGGTCTAACTGCTTTTGGTTTCTCCCTATTTTCCAATAACTAAAGGAAGGGATGTACCTAGAGATTTACTCCTAAAACAAAACTCGGATTACATCGCTATAAAATCTCTCACTAAGCCCCCATCACCAACAAGTTAGAATCCAAACTCCTTAGCATAGGGCAGAAGGCGCTTTGTGACCTGGCCCTGCTAGTCTCTCATCTTCAGCTAGTACTCTGCTCATACATCCTAGGTTTCAGAACTTCAGTGGTATATAGTTCCATAAAATGCCTGTTTCACTTCTCCAAGCCTTTCCATGCTACTCACTCTCACCAAAATGCCTTTCTCAAACTGCCTGTCTGGGCAATGTCCATTTCCTATAACATCTACCAGTTAGATATTTCGCTCTCCAATGCACTTCATATAAACTTTCACCATCACGCACCCCACTATATCAGAGCTTTGTGTTTATATATAGCATAATTCTCACAATCACTAGACTATGAACTATAGCCCAATACCTAGTATAAAACAAGTTCAATAAATAAATGATTATATGGTCAGATAAATGAATGACTGAATAAACTATCGTAGAAAAAAGGAACACAAAATTAATTTAAAATTACTTTGAAGTTGGAGAAAAAAATGAGAATATTATAGACAAGAACCTATTATGCCCACACTCAAAGAATATCGTAAAACTTCATATAAGAATTGAGTCTGGGGCATATCTAAGTGATAAGCCAATATGAAAAGTTTAGGTTACTGCCAAAAACTGTGGACAACATAACTAAGTTCTTCGAATCACTTGGGTCAGAAAAATAATTTTTAAATTTCTTAAATGCAAACAGTAGATATTCTATAACATTAGAAAAAAGTAACCATTTCATAAGTAAAAATCAGATAAAACTGATTTCATCCAAATACTACCTGAATTTCTTTTATTTTCTTCTTTCTTTTTCTTGTCATTATAATTTTCTTCACCTCCCATTTCACTGAATAACATTTCAGGAATCTAAAACATGAGCAAATCAGTATGGAAAAGTTTTAAGTGAATCCAATATCAGAGGTTAAGAACCTTTAACATAGACAGACTACATCAACTGCACTTTTCAGGGAAAGAGAAAAACGTAATATGGCAATCTTTAGAAGACATTATTTCCCAGACAACTTTGGACACATGTCAACCATTAACTGACTGCCAATTAATGACACACCAGGAAAAGTGCCAATGTCTCACTTGAAATTTATTAGGCTATACGAAATGAAGGAAATTACAATGAGGATTGAGACGGAAAATAATCACAATGCCATTTAACATCAGCCAACAATAAGAATAAAATGTTTTACCTGGCATCAGACGAATAAAATGCCTTGACGGCACAGTGGGATACCAAGGATTCTTAGCTTTCTCAAATAAGAAATAATCAAAACCAAATAAAAATAATTTCATAATTAATTATTTTATAATTGATAAGTCTAAAATATATTGTCTAGCTATGACTGGGTTTTTACCACTATTGCAGAGTTTCCTAAACAGATATCATCATTATTAGAGAAAATAGAATAACTTTATAAGAATGTTACTTTTAAATATACAAAAAACTTAGCTTCCTGAAATAAAATTAAAGTAACAGAACTCTGAAATTTTAAAGTTAAGCCAGAAAGCTCCAATTTATTTTACTTGACATAACTGACATTAATAGGAAGAGGAAACACAAGTAATCCAGGTAACTAGTTCAAAGAATCTTTTTTTTTTTAATTTCTCAGACTCAAAAAAAATGCAAGTCAAAAGATCCTTTAAAATGCAGAGTTTGAAAGTGCTATGGTCCCTAAGCCAGAAAACATGTTTTTCTCAACCATCGCCACTGATTTCTGACAAAATACTTAAGTCTCTATGAGAATATTTTAAATTTGCACTTTTAAAATCAATGGAAATTTGTTTCTTTGAGAACTTTCTTTAATTAATCCATCCTCAAGCAATATCTTACATTAGCAAATATGTCCTGCCTAGATTTACCCGTTATTCATTTACCCATATTCTCTCTTTTGAGATAAAAATGGCATTTTCTAAAAAGAGTTGAATGGGTTTATTAATCCTATTAATTTGCTTTATTCTCATCTCTTACTTTTTTTTTTGAGTCGGAGTCTCACTCTGTCGCCCAGACTGGAGTGCAGTGGCCGCTCCCAGCCACCGCAGCTTCGACCTGCTGGGCTCCGGCGATCCTTCCGCCTCAGCCTTCGGAATAGCTGGTATGACAGGCGCGCGCTACCATGCCCGGCTGATTTTTTGATTTATTGTAGAGATGAGGTCTCGCTGCCCAGGTGGGTCTCGAACCCGCGGGCTCAGGCAGTCCACTCACCTCAGCCTCCCAAAGACGCGGGATTACAGGCTAAGCCACCGAGCCGGGCTACATTTATTAACATATTCAAAACTGACGGGATCATGTCAATCCCTTCAAAATAACTTTCATTGCTGTCAACTGCTCATTGACTAAAATTCAATGTCACAGCACTAAAAGGCGTCCCTTGCCAGTCCCCACCCTGGCTTTCATTCTATCTCCAGTACAATGTCTCACATGCCTGTGTGGCAGCCTATGAGCTCTCTGTGGCCCAAGCACACCTTGAACCACCAGTCCTGTGGGTGGAGCAGGGCCTGCCTTCACCTCAGCTACTTCAACATCATCCTCACTAAATTCCCTAAATTCAGTTTTCATATGATCAGACTGCAGTAACCTCTCATCCGCTTTATGCAGGCATCTACCAGTCGAATCTAAAACCTTTCTTCATTCCACAGGTAATTATAGCTCTTAGCTTACTATCAGTACAACACAAATCCTGTCTTATCTCCGTAATAATTTCAATATCCATTTCAGGGATCTCTCTAATGCCTACACTTCTCAATTTCCTGAACTTTTCTCCCTTCTCTTCTCTTGGCCAGCCACTCACCTGCACAGTCACATCCTGAGACCTTGGCATTAACAGTGAGTGAAATTCTTCCATAATCTCACTTTCAGATATCCCACTCCTTTACTACTACACTCCTGTCTTCCCAGTTCACTCCCTCCCAAAAAAATCCCTCCCTCAAAATACTAAAGCTCCACTGAAACCTACACTCTACTAACTCAGCCATTTCACTGTCTTTCATCAGCTTCCTATCCTAATTACCACTTTATCAACTTAAATTCCAAGGTGAGTCTAATAATTGTAGTCTTGTAAATATTCTAACTCCTTTGCCTTCATTTGTTTTGTCATACTCAAGTGGCAAAGCCCCAAATCTGGCTAAGTCCAAGAGACCACCTACTCCATGTCTGCACCCATGAGTGCACATATGGCTTGGAAAAAAAAATAGCTATGTTGAGTGGCTTCAACTGAAGTTCATGATCATCAACCTCAAGTGACCAAGGCTACACAGTTATCATACTCCATTCTCCTAACGCTTTCACTATTTCACTCTTGTAAACTACCACTTTGCATATCTTCTTTTTTTCCCTTATCTTCTTGTATTTCTTCAAAACCTCTTTCTCCACCCTCTCTCTCAACTGATAATCTCACTTTCTATCTCACTGAGAAAACAGAAACAATTAAAAGAGTGGACTGGAAGTCCTTGCCAGAGCAATCAGGCAAGAAAAAGAAATAAAGAGTGTCCAACAAAACATCTCTCTATGTCGACGATATGATCATATACCTAGAGAATCCTAAAGAGTCCTACAAAAGACTCTGGACTTGATAAGTGAATTCAGTAAAGTTTCAGAATACAAAATCAACACACACAAATCAATAGCACTGCTATATACCAATAGCGACGAAGCTGAAAAATCAAATCAAAAACTAAATTCCATTTACAATAGCAGCCAAAAAGCTAAAATATCTACAAATATATTTAACTGAGGAGATAAAAGATCTCTACAAGAACTACAAAACTCTGATGAAATAAATAGCAGAGGATACAAACAAATGGAGAAACATCCCACGCTCATGAACTGGAAGAATCAACATTATTAAAATGACCATATTACCCAAAGTAATCTACAGATTCAATGCAATCTCTATCAAACTACCAACGTCATTTTTCACAGAATTAGAAAAAACAATCCTAAAATTAATACGAAACCAAAAAAGAGCCAGAATAGTCAAAGCCATCTAAGTAAAGAGCACAATGCTAGAGGTATCATATTACTTGATTTCAAATTATGCTACAAGACTGTAGTAACCAAAACAGCACGGTACTGGTAAAAAAGAAGACACATGGACCAATGGGACAGAATAGAGAATTTGAAAATAAACCCAAATATCTTCAAGCAACTGATCCTCCTCAACAAAGTAGACAAAATCAGACATAGGGAAAATGACACCCTGTTCAGAAAATAGTGCCGAGAAAACTGGATAGCCACATGCAGAAAAATGAAACTGGATCCCTATCTCTCACCATATAGAAAAATTAACTCCAGGTGGATTAAAGATGTAAATGTCAGACTTGAAATCATAAAAATCATAGAAGAAATCTAGGAAAAACTCTTATGGACATCAACCTAGACAAAGAGTTTATGGCTGAAACCCCAAAAGCAAATGCAACTAAAACAAAAATTAAAAAGTGAGAATTAAAATAAAAAAGCTTTTTCACAGCAAAAGAAATAATCAACAGAGCAAACAGGCAACCTATGGAATGGGAGAAGATACTCACAAACTATGTATCTGACAAAGGACTAATATCCAGAATCTACAAAGAACTCAAACAAATCAGCAAGAAAAAGCAAATTACCCCATTAAAGTGGGCAAACGACATGAACAGACATCTCTCAAAATAAAATATACAAGTGACCAACAAACATTTGAAAAGATGCTCGACATCACTCTTCATCAGGGAGATGCAAATTAAAACTACAATGAGATGCTACCTTACACCAGTCAGAATGGCCATTATTAAAAAATCAAAAACCAAGACACTGGCACGAATGTGGAGAAAAGGGAACACTTAAACACTGTTGGTGGGAGTGTAAATCAGTGCAACCTCTATGGAAAGCAGTATGCAGATTACTCAGAGAACTAAAAGTAGGTCCACCATTTGATGGCGCAATCCCCCTACTGGGTATCTACCCTAAGGAACAGAGGTCCTTACATAACAAAGACACCTGCACCTGCATGTTCATGGCAGCACAATTGACAATTGCAAAGATGTGGAATAAACCTGAACACCCATCAACCGATCAGCGGATAACGAAAATGTGGTATATGTACTTCATGGAATACTACACAGTCATAAAAAAGAATGTAATCACGCCCTTGGCAGCAACAAGGACAGAGCTGGAGACCATCATCCTAAGTGCATTGACTCGAGAAACAGAAAACCAAACGAAGTACGCTCTCACTCATAGTTGGGAGCTAAACGGTCACAAGGATGGAAATAACAAACACTGGGGACACAAATAAGGGAGGAGCGGGAGGGGGCCTAGGGTTCTGAAACTACCTGCAGGCACAACGTTCACTGTCTGGGGATGGGCCCCCGAGACCCAATCCCCACCACCACACAACACGTCCACGTCACAAATATGCATGTGTATGCCCACATCTACATTTGTTTTGAATTAAAAATTAATTTAAAATAAATAAATAAAAGAGAGTATCCAAAACTTCCCAACACCACAGCTGCCTGCCCCTGGATCTGTGTGCCTCTACTCTGCTCTCTTTCCTGTTACTATAAATGATTCCTCCATTCTCATAAGAAAGGCCAATTCTTAATTCTCCCATTAACATGCTAATCCCATTTGTTGTCCACTGCCAATGATATTGTTCTTGCAATTTTTTCCTGTCTTTCCTGCATCAATATTTTTTACTTCCTACTAAGTCATTCCCAACAACATATAAACATGCTATAGTTTTTACCATCTATCAAAACAAACCTCCATATTTACCCCTACTTCTTCTCATTACTAACAAATTTCTTGCTTCCCCTTTAAGCAAAATTATTCAAAAAAGTCATACTCAGTCTCCAATATTCTCTTTCCATTCTTTCTGAAACGTACTCCCACATGACTTTTTTCACTAATTACAACTGCTTTATCAAGGTCACCAGTGACCTCCATGTTGCTAAATCCAAGGATCGATTCCCAGTCCTCACCTACTTTCACGTGTCATAGTTCATCCTTATTTCCTCCTTGAAATGTCACCTTCACTTGGCTTCTAGAATATCACGCTCTCCTGGCTTTCCTCTTATTTCCCTCGCAGCTTCTTCTCAGTCTTCTCTGCCAGTTCCTTCTCTTCATCTCCCCAATTTCTTAATGGTGAAGTGTCCCAGAATTCAGCCCTTGGATCTCTGCTTTCTTTTGTCTACACTCATTCTCTTGGTGATATCATTCATTCTCATAGTTTTAAATACCATCTATACTCTGATAATTCCCCAATTGTTTTTCTGTAGGCCTGACTCCTAAAACTCCAGACTCATATAACCAAATGTATTCTCAATTTTGCAACCTGGATGTCTGACATCTTGTATTTAACACATCTTAAACCAAAAGACTCATGTTCTTTCTTTGGGGGGGGGGGGGGGATGGCATTCTGTCACCCAGTTTGGGGTACAGTGTCACGATCACGGCTCAACACAGCCTTGACCTCTTGTGCTCAGATGATCTTCCCACCACAGCCTCCCAGGCAACTGGGACCACAGGTATGTGCCACCATGCCTGGGTAATTTTATTTTTCTATTTTTATTGTTGAGACCAGGTCTTGCTATGCTCCCTTGGCTGGTCTCAAATTCCTGGGCTTCAAGCAATCCTCCCACCTCAGCCTCCCAGAGTGCTAGGATTACAGGCATGTGTCACAGTGCCTGGCCTCCTAGTCTCTTCTTACTATGTTCTTTTCACAGTCTCAGTTGACAGTCATTTCATTTTTCCAGTTGCTCAAGCCAAAAACATCTGTAAGTGGCTCCTTACTTTCTCTTATACCTTATTACAATCTGTCAGCAAATGTTGTTTCTACCACAACACATACTCAGACTACAAGCCCTTCTCGGCACCTCACCATACCATCCTTAGCTGAACCATCTTTTCTCTCCCCCGGATCACTGCAATAGTCTGTAACTGCTTCTGGCCTTGCCCCCTGTAGTCTCCTCGCAGTGCAGAAACCAGAGTTAAACAATCGTAACACAAGTCAGAACGTTTCTGCTCAAAGCCTCTAAAAATCAGTTATCAGGAAATGCTAAAACCCTCACGCAGTGTGATGGCTTTCCAAGCCCCCCCAACTAGTCTCCCTCTCTCTGACATCATCTCCAGATCCTCTCCCCCTCACTCGATCACTCTGCTCCAGGTACAGTAGTCTCTTGCTGATCCTCAGAATCATCAGGCACCTCACATCTCAGGATCTTCCGCTAGAGAGCTTTACCCAGATATCCCTGGCAAGGATGTCAACTCCAGGAGAGCAGGGATCCTGTCTGCCATTTTCTCTACCATATCCCCAACACATAGAACAGTGATACATATCAAGCATCCAATAATTACTCCTTAATGAATGCCTGTTCATGTGGCCTCCCCACACTAAAATACCTTTTCTCTCCTTTAAATACTTACTGAAATCTAACCAAAATATGATCTCATCTGTAAAAACTTATCTATTATTTCAAATCATACTCCTTACTCTGACTCATGACAGGCATTCCTCTGTATTTCTATTACAAAAAAAAGAAATTAGTAATCTAGAATATGAATATTCACTTGAAGAAACAATGAAAATTTCTGCTTATTCAAATGAAGCAAAATAAGAGGCTTCCAGTTAAGGCAGTGCTAAGAGGTCACACTTTAAGCTCATTCTCCTCCAGACACATAATATAGCAATGATAGCTTTTTAAATAAGTAGTTTAAAAGTTTATCATTGTTAAAATCCTTGCTATGGTTTTTTTTTTTTAATTCTAGGCTAGCCTATGATAGACTAGTTAGTTAAAGGCATAAAATTTTACAAGTATGATAATTAGCTCTGTGGTACTTAATTGAGAACATAATCCTCAATCTAAAATTCTATATCCAACTAAACTATCATACAAGAGTAAGCAGAAAATAGAGATATTTTCAAGCATAGGAGAAATGTTCAGTACCACAACTAAGGTAATGTTATCACTAACATCAAAAAGAAGTTATGAAAATTAATAACTTTGAAAATAAAATGTGCTTTTTAAAATTTTCACATTTAAATGTTAAACTTACTTTCTTCATACTGCTATCTGACCAACCCTCCATCCACAACACTTGGCATTTCTTATGCAAAGCTGGATTACTCTCACAGTTAATTGTAAAGTTTAAATTTGCAGAATCCATTATCAAGACAATATGCAGGTTTTGTTGAATTCCTAAAAAATACATGAGAAAAGTATAATCTTGAAATTTCAATTACAAGAATAATAATAGAATCAGGACCTATATATGGTCTGGGGTTTTGAAATTATAATTTTCTGAAATGGAACAATAGGAGCTACTTATTAAAAAGAACAAGTTATAATACAATATTATGATGCAATTTTATTTTGTTTAAAAAATACTTAAAAATGTGTGTGTGCATGTTAAGAGAAAAGATTCAGAAGGATATTCATGTGTCTTTACTAGACCTGCCAGATTCATGAAACCACTAGTTTTTTGATTCTGAGCTCAGTACAAGTGGAGTAATGTCAGGGTGGTATGATTATTGTCTTGTTTTTTTACTTATTTCAGTTTTAGATTTCTACAGTGCACATAAAACCATTTCTGCATTAATAAAAGGTTATTTAATTTTTTTAAAAAACTAAAGTCTGGCACAATCTAAATAGTTCAACAGTTCCTTAAAATAGGAGGTATTACAGTAGCACTAATTCTATCACATGAAAACAAAGAAAGCAAGGTAAATAGTCTAAATGACATTACCACGCTTTCATCATTTTCCTTTGCTAAAGTGTTGCTAAGGTATTTTTACTAACATACAGACTAGTTATGTGTTCTTTTCTGAAAGCTCCAGAAAAGAGAAAAAGGTATAAATTACCAAATGGATGCAGGATTTAAGATACCTTTGCAATCTAATGAGAAAATAAGACTAATTCAATGGCACATATTACACACAAAACAGAGAGTTCAAGTTGATTAATGAACTCTATGCCACATACTATAAGTGAAGTAATTGAAGATGGGCCCACAGAAACCATCCTGTGAAGCTTGATCTTTAAGAGGCAACAGCAAGGGCTCTAATTCTTCAAGAGTATAGAGTCCAGGAACTTCACCTACAAAAGAAAAAAAAATCACATTTCTTTTTATTTTCATTTGGGGCTGCATTATACTAATTTAAAACACACAGATATACAATACTTTTTCAATTTTGGAATTTTTAAAAATCTGCCCTTGTTCAATCTTCCCTTTTTTTTTGAGTCAGAGTCTCGGTCCGTCGCCCAGGATGGAGCGCAGAGGCACACTCACAGCGACCCCAGCGTCAACCTGCTGGGCTCTGGCAATTCTTCCGCCTCAGCCCTCCAAGTAGCCAGAACTAAAGGCGCACGCTACCATGCCCAGCTAATTTTTTGACTTATTGTAGAGCTGAGGTCTCACCATGTTGCCTAGGCTGGTCTCGAAACCACAGGCTCAGGTAATCGTCTCACCTCGGCCTCCCAAAGTACTGGGAATACAGGTTTGAGCCACCGTGCTTGGCCATTCAATTTTTCTTTCCAAAAATACACAAACCCTATTACCTTTACATGACACAAACCTATAAGTATGGTCTTCACTGGATAAAATTCAAACTTCTAAGCAAGCCATTCAAAAGACAGATCATAAGCTAGTCATCTATCTGCCTTTACAGGTTTTTACCCACTCTCCCCATAAGAACCTTGTATTCTAGCTGCAATGAACTTCATTGTGTTCTATAAATACCACAAAATATACTCTCTCCCTGGAATGTGCACCTACGGTCCGCTTCTGCCCTTTGTCTTTCCAATACATGACTATCTATCCTTCAGATGCTCCTTTGCCAGTGTCATGGCATGAGTCTTCCTGACCACCCAGACACTAAGTAAAGCCCCCTTTTCTCCTTTATATACTGTCTGAACATACCACTGATTCGCACCTATCACATTATTTAATAACGAATTAATAACTTCCATCTCCAGCCCAACTAGACTCTGAATTCCCAAGGGACAAGTGTGGTATTCACTATTTAACCCTAGAAAATTCTGACCTAAGTATCTGAAACAAAAATACATGTTAGATAAATGAATGAATGAATGAACGAATAAACAAATAAACTTTTACTAGAAATCAGGAGACCCAGTCCCTGGCGTGCTGCTATGCAACAGAATAATGAAAGGCAAATCCCAGTTGATTAACACTACGAGGATTCATAGAGGGCCTGGACCATGTCTTGTTCACCACTATAAATTAGTATTTAAAACTTGAAACTGCACATATGGGGTTCTTTAATATTTGTTAAACCAATATATTTACTATTCCCAAGAAGCTCCAAGATGAAGTGCAAATTCCTTTGCTACACATCCAAAGCTGTGCATTCATGTGGGATCCATCAAGATCTGATCCCTTCTCTTCTTCAGATTCAACTCAGAGGCACTGGACCACCCCGTCCCCCAAGCTTGTACATACTCGAACACACAAACACATGCATCTGCTCTGCAGGGTTTTCCTTCCATTTCAGCCAAACCAAGATACTTTTGGTTCCTTACATTTAGCAAAAAGTGCCAGATCGACTTACATACTATACACATTCAGAAATAAAAATTTGAAATAAAAGTGACAAGGGCCTACTGAACATTTCTCTGAAAACAAACTGCTCAAACTTAACTTGATCTTGATAAAGGCCAATTTGTCTTAAAACAATAATTACTGGTTAATGCTCTGTCTAGATGTTTGCTTTGACACAAAAAAAAAAAAGAAAGAAAACTGTTGTCTCTCCTCTATCAGTTTGTCAGCCAAAACGAACAAGGTCTCCATCTAGTGGCAATGTAAGCAATATGCAGGAATGTGTTCCTTAAAAGTCAAAAGATGTTATTCTAGAAAATGGTCACAACCACGCCAAGTCTGCTTAAGCACTAATACTTTCCCTAAGTCATTACCCCTCAACTCTTTAATAGAAATTGATTTACCACTTCTGGTCTGTATTTCTCATTAGAGCAATAATGTGTAGATACCACATGTTATAAATTAAATGTTTTCTTTCACCAAAATTGTGAAATTCTAAAAACTATTCCACCTGAGAAACCAGCATGATACAAAACAAGTATTTATTAAAAACTGAGTTAAAAATGAGTTTGTGTAACTTTGTCCTTGAGTCCCGCAATGGGACCATCCATACAATGGAAATTAGTTTTTAACAAAGTTTATCTTATACTTAAATAACAAAATATTCTCGGCCCAAGTTTAAAACTAAGCTACCTCATGCCACTTCAGCTAGCAGTGATTATTCATAAAGAGATTCGAGGCTGAGTGTAATGGCTCATGTCTATAATCTCAGCACTTTGAGAGGCCAAAGCAGGAGGGTTGCTTGAGGCTAAGCCTAGGCAACACAGTGAGACCCTGTCTCTACAATCAATCAATCAATCGAGATTCTAATAAACTTAATAAACTCTTTGGAAAAGGAAGAAAGACAGGCATTTGCAGGTATTCTCCCCAGGAATAATACAAAACCGTTAGGTGACATCATAAACAAGAGGAGGGACACAGCGCAGCAAAAGAGGAGGTAAAATTCAAGAGCTGCCCAAGAACCAGGCACTGCTTCTTAACTCAGTTTGCAGACACTCAATCAGGGAGCCCTAAGAGCCAAATGCTATCCCCACCACCACTCAAGACTGACTCAGTGGACTCAGGGTAGCAGCAAAGAATTCATTACTAGTTCTTTTAACTCTCCAATGATACTAATGTACAATTAGGGTTTAAAAATGCTGGGGAATGCAAATGGTGAGTGCTTGGTGTTATATCTAGGGGAAGAAACAAGACTCAAGTCAGCAAGACAAAATACAAGTAATGATTTTCAAACAATATATGTCTTGGAAACATAATACATCAAATATTTCTACAATTCTTGAAATTCTGTAAATATAGAAAGCTCATTTATTAGCCATAAATTTCTAAAAAGTGTATGTATAAATACAGTCCTCTTTCAAATGATATTTTTCTATTATTTAGACACATACTCAAAGTACTTTCAAGTTCCTTTTTTCCTTAAAAGTAGTTTAAATTTCTTTTTAAAAATGAGATTATTTACTGCTTGAGTTGCTCTATTTAACTAAAAAAGTAGAATGTGCATTTTTCCAATGAATACAGATATATTTCAGATACATGAAATGTGGGTACTAAAATGTGTAGAGTTCTATGGAATTCAATTTATCTGGAATATATCTGTATTCATATATCCATACTAACTCCACACAGTAATTACAAAAACATTCCACTACTGACAGGAAGATCTATCAAATTCTGTATTACTAAAAATTATGTTGGCCATAGTCTTACTAAACTCGGGTGTGGCCATGCTTCCTGGCTCTGGTCCCCTTCCCTAACCTGCAGAGGTGAAGCTCCTCTTTCTTTCTAATTTTACCTTCTAAATAAACTATATTTTCTAATCTAAAAAAAAAAAATTATGTTACACATATTCTTACATACTAGTTCTCTTATTTCTGTGCATTAAATCCCTACAGATGACAGAATGCTACTTCAAATGGTATGGCACAATTTTTAATGAGTACTAGTTGATAACTTTCAAGAGTGCACGAGAGAATCAATGTTTTTGGACATTCACCAATATTCAATACGAACAATATTTTTAGATAATTCCTGAATTCTTGGTTTTACACGAATGGAATTTCTCACTTCTGCCATCAACTTGTTGAACCCCTTGTCGCCTTAGTAAGAGCTAAGCCCCAAATTCTCTGAAACAAACTACATTTTACATAAGATAATTGTACCTGAATAATTTGCGCATTGTTATTTTTATTTTCTTTAAGTAGAAACATCCACTTGCCTGAGGACAAAAGGCTGTTGATCATCTCCAAAAACGCAGGGTGCACAAACTGGTGGTCCTCAAGAAGTAAGACCACCTGCTGGGCTTCAATCCCTGCAAGGTGCAGCACCTGCAAGGTCAGAAAACAGCCTTTAGCATCCTTTCAGCATTTGGGGTGCTGTTAAAAACCATCATTCTGTATGCAAAGTATGCCTCTATCACGTATTTATTTATATCTCAGTAACTGTACTTAAAAATCAAACATCAGCCATATAATTTGAAAAGTAAATCCAACTAATGAATAAGCATTATTTGAGGGAAATTTTAATTATCGTATAGCTAGGACATTAAAACAAAAACTAGAGGATCATTTTGATATATCCCCACATATTTTCTAAGAAAATTCCATCCTTTTGTCTACCACTCTTGTCCCTCTAACACCACGTAACCTACTAGAAATACTTATCCTATCTGTAGATTAAAATATTATTTTCTAATAATCAAAAACTAGTAATCAAAATTAAAATATAGACTATGTTGTATATCAGAGAATTAAAAGTCTTAAAAGATGTTTTGGATAATAACTAATGCAATTTGAAACCAAAAGAGAGTGAGCAACTCACGTGTTTGAGATCATTTTTGAACTGCTTCAGTTCGTATCCTCTGGAAATCTTTGGAGAAAACAGCACCGCTCCATGCATATGACTGACTAAAGAGGTGACAGTCCGCCGGCCCACACCACTCCGTCCCGCTAACAGAAGTGACCCTCCAGGGAAACTCAGCGCTCTATCTATCCTAGATATATACTCCAGAACTTCTTGGAAAAGCAAAATATCTAAATCCTGGTTATCTCGTCCATAATGAATAAGACCCTTTTAAAAAATCATAGAGAATATTTTATAATTAATACGGGCCTGATGACATAATTCAAAGGTTATCTAGGCCAAAATATTATATTGTTGATATACTTATAAAAAGAGGTGAAGCAACCACATGTCATCTCACACCCCATATTTTATCTCTCCAGTAGTCAGCTTTAATTGGCATTCTCCAGGGAAAAACTCATATAATGTCAAGCAAGTTCAAGGATCCATGAAAATCAGTTACTTTCGGAAAATACAACTAGCAAAAGGCAGTACAGACTGGTGCTGTGGCTCACATCTATAATCCCAGCACTTTGGGAGACCAGGCAGGAGAACTGCCTGAGCCTAGGAGTTTCATACCAGCCTGGGCAACATAGCGAGACCACATCTCAACAAAAAAATCAAAACTTAGCCAGGCGTGACCTGTAGTCCCAATTACTCCAGAGGTTGAGGCAGGAAGAATGCCTGAGCCAAGGAGGTCGAGGTTGCAGTGAGCCATGACTATTCCACTACACTCCAGCCTGGGTGACAGAGTGAGACTCTGACTCAAAATCAAAAAAAGAAAAGAAAAAACAAGAAAGCGGCATAAGTTAGGTTAATTATAAAAAACTTTTAAATCTCTCAAATGTTATCAGTTATTATGAATCAGTGGACAAAGATCCATAAACATCCCAGAACTTGAGAAATCTCATGCCTAAAAAATCTCCTGGGAATGCTTGTGCTTTTGCACTTCTTGCAAATGAATCAAAAGCCCACACAGGTACCATGCCCTGCTGGGGACTCTGCAACAGAGTACAGGAGGGAAGAAAGAAAGAACAGTTAGACTTTACACACTTAACAACTTTGAATATTCCCAAATTTTGCAGCATCCATTCCAGGCAAATCAGTGTACCAAGCCATGAAAAATCTCCCTGATATAGAATTCATACTTTCAACATAAATATTAATTTTTAAAGTAATCATATGCACTACTGTTTCTGCTCCTTTATTATACCTCAACTTAAGAAAAAAACCTGTCCAGGACAGTGCTGCTTAGGGTTTCAGTGGACCAGCAGCATCAACATCACCTAGGAGCCTGCTGGAAGCTGGGACTCTCTGCACCTCACCTGGTGAATCTGATGCTCGGGACAGCCCCCAGGAATCTGCATGTTTTCTAGTTCCTCAGCTAACTCTGAGGCTCACTGAAGTCTGATAACCACTGCTCCAGGATGACTTCCTGGTTAATCTGAAGCCTCATAACAGGCATCCTAGCAATTTCATACATATGTATGTCAGTACATGTGCACCTCGTTAATCTGCCACAAGGAATGAATTCTAAAAGAGCCAGCTTTGCCCATTCTGTCATCTGTCACCTCCATGCCAAAATGTTTGCAATAAATAGTCTTAGGATAACTACAGTGGCCAATCCCAATTCAAATTCATGATTCGCATTATACCTTTTTAATAATATCCTTGAGATCTGCAGAGCTTAGTTTTCCAAGAGGTTTCCCATGTGGAGGTAATGGTTGTCCTGGGGCTGCCCTTGCTCCTGAATTATGCTGGGCTCCCCATGTCACATAGAAGCTATCTGTGGAAATAAATATTTTTGTTTAAATGCATTATCTGTAATGGGAGATTCAGCAAGTGCATTGCTTATTAAATTATTTTTAAGTTAAATAACCCATATAAAATTAATCCCAGTGGCTGGGTGTGGAAGCTCACACTTGTAATCCCAACACTTTGGGAGGACAAGGTAGAAGGATAGCTTGAGTTCAGAGTTTGAGACCTCGTCTCTACAAAAAAAAAAAAAAAAAAAAAAATTAGCCAGGCATGATAGTGTGCACCTGTAGTCCCAGCTACTCTGGAGGCAGAAGGACAAGGATCACTTGAGTCCAGGTGGTTGAGGTTGCCACTGCAGCCATGATTTTGCCACTGCAGTCCAGCCAGGGCAAGAGAATGAGACTCCGACTCAAAAAAATTAATTTAATTTAATTTAAATTAAAAAAGACTCTCCCCAGAAAGGCAAAGGTAAATTACTTTAAAGTGTGCCTTGGAAAATGAATGAGGTCAGTTAAAATACAAAGACTTTCAACTATAATATCAAACACTGTCTGAAAAGTGACTAACTATCTCTGGTCCATATTCTGCCCTCTCCTTTCTCCTGAGATGAACTGGCTTCTAACTACTTTTCCTTTCTATTTCCTCTGTCTCCTCTCAGTTTGTTCCATTTTCCTTTTCCTTCAGAATCTACATAAAATTTGTAAACTCCAAATGACTTACACAAAATTGACATACAAAACACTCTCAAAACTCTCCTTGAGAAAGAAACTAGATGTACGGAACCAACAGCAGCCCCGCCCCCCCTTTTTTTTTTTGAGTTGAGGTCTCACTCTGTCACCCAGGTTGGATGACAGTAGCACCATCACAGCCACCACAGTCTTGGCCTCCTGGTCTCAGGTGAGGCTTCCGCCTCAGTCTCCTGAATAGCTGAAACTACAAGTACATGCCACCATGCCCAACTAATTTTTTTTTAATTTTTTACAGAAACAAGGTCTTGCTATGTTGCCTAGGCTGGTCTTGAACTCCTGGGTTCAAACAATCCTCCTGCCTCTGCCTCCAGGGGCTGGGATTACAGGTATAAGCCAGTTCACCCAGCCTAAGAGCCCTAATTTCTAAAATAAACTAAGCAATTTTTAACTAGAAAACAAAAATCTCCCACATTTCCCTTAAATTTTAACCATAGCAGTCTTACAGTTACCATACAAGGAAAATCTATCCACCATCTCCTGAACCTTTCCCCGTCCAACTCTTCTGAAAGATGGCTCCGTCAAGTGTCTCAGTCACATGCTCAGCTCTACTCTCCTAAAATAACAACCTTACCTTCTGTAGACCCAGGCTACTTCGTGTTCCTCTCCTTTCTTTCACCATCACGTTTCTTACATTATTTTCTTTCTATAGAAATCACTCTACTAAAACTCTTATTTGAAAACAACAATACACCCAACTCTCCAAATCCAAACTTCTTTGAAGTCACGGCCCCAACATGACCTTTGTGCACCTCCTTCTTAAAGTGTTTCTCCTTGCATCTACATCACCCTACCCATCAAGACACAACCACTGGTCTTTTTTCCAGTTTTCTGCTTATCCCTAATGTACTGATGTTCCCCAGGATCCAAATTCAGCCTTGTATTATTTTAACCACGAATTATTTAATATTTTCCTGTGGGCTAAATTATCAACCATTACAGACAAAAAACTCATCCACAATTTATCTCTAGGCAAGTCTCCCAAGCTCCAGTCTCTTCATACAGTGAGTCCCCCATATATGAACAAGTTCCGTTCCAAGAGCGTTTTCTAAGTCCAATTTGTTCTTTACATCCAACAAAGTTAGCCTAGGTACCCAACTAGCACAGTTGGTTATACAATACCAGCCACATCACCGCTTCTTGCTTTCAGATATCCTGGGCTTGAAATAAAGACACTGTCCTCTGTATAGTACTGTACAGTACACAAAAGCACAAGCACTTGTAGAGGACGCATATATGTGAAAGACCTTATTAAGAGAAAAAGGACCGCATGAAGAGATGAGCTACGGAGAGGGAGATTATATCCAGCAAAGGACGAGTATTTCCAAGAGGTAAACATTCTCAAATCTCAACAGTAAAAACAAGAAAAATCCAATCAGAAAATGACATGAAGACACATTTCGCCAAAAACGATATACAGATGGCAAACAAGTACCTGAAAATATGCTCAACTTCACTAGCCATTAGTAAGATGCAATGAAAGCCACAATGACACATTCAACACACTAGTAACACGGCAAAAATGAATAATAGCCACAACACCAAACGCTGGCAAGGATGAGAAGAAACTGCCACTCTAAAACTAAACAGCCTGGCAGTTGCTTTAAAGAAAACTAAGCGTACAAGTACCCTCAACCCTGCAACTGCACTCCCCAGCATTTACCTCAGAGAAATGGAAAAGTATGCTTCACACAAAAACCTGTACCTGAATATTGATAGCAGCTCTACTCCAAACACTAAAAGCAGTGTCAATGTCCCTTGGTAGAATGGTTAAAGAAATGGTCACATGTGTCTCCAGAAAAACATGTGGAGTAAAAATAACATTCTTGAAATGACAAAAATTAAAGAAATAAAGAACAGATTAGTGGTTTCCAGAACCATAAGAGGGAGGTGTGTATGTCTATTAATACAAAAGAGCAACAAGATAGGTCCTGTGGTATCATAACTGTATCAGTGTCAATAACCTGGCTGTGAGGATATATAATTTGGCCAGATGTTAGCATTAGGGGAAGCCAGATAAAAGGTATATATGCTCTCTCTGTATTAATTCTTACAACTGCATGTGAATCTAAAATTATCTCAAAAGAATAAGTTTAATTTTAGAAGTCGTGCACTCTGATTGCTTCAACAGACTAGCCTTAAAAAAAAAAAAGTGTCAATGCAACTTCCTCAAAAAAGAATCAGTCTTCCCCTCTTCTACAACCATACTATCTAGCATTTATCCCAAACACATTAAAAAAAGTTATATTAATTATGAAACATGTCATGCTTCATTATAATTCCCATTTTTACCATCTACTTCTACAAATCTTAGTGGCATCTAAACACACTAGCAACTGTTACCATGTAAGCAAAGACTTTCCTATCTGTTTCTGCCATTAGATTACAAGCTTCTTAAGGACAAGAATTTATCTATTTTATTTTTATGTCTCCAAGATTAAATTTTTCTTACTCATTTTTCACTATGTGAAAATCCCTTGTATCTAGATCTAACATGCAAAACCTGTATTTGTTAAAAAACAAACAAACAAAAAACCTTCAATGAAGAGTAAAATACCCAACAAAAGGCATACATCACTTTGTGATTCTTACATAGAGGACTCCAAAAGATAACAAACTCTAGAGGATCTACACATCCAGTAAGGTGCCAGTACTATCTAATACTACATATCCCAAAGGATATGTCACTTTCTTTGCAAGAAGAAAACTGCTGACTCAATTTTTAGCCCGAGAAAGATGGCAGCATTGAAGAACCGAAGTCTCTCCACACGAAGCCAGGAAAGCTACATAATGACATAAACTCACACTCTGAATCAAGACAACTCTGAACTATTATCAGGCTTCTCTCAGTATTTCATCCTGCCTGAGGTTCTCTTAAACTTACTTTCTGATTTATAACTCTGACAGCACCTAGAAAATTCCTTCTGTCCATCTCAACATCCTTCCCACCTCCAAGGTTCCCTTTGGCATAAGTAAATGGTCCTGAAACCCATATTGATCTAGAAACGTATAATATATAAAACGTGTATGAAACATTTTTGACTCCTAGCTGTACACTCTGAAGTAATAAACACATTCTGAAGCCTGACAGCAGTTTTATTAGGAAATATTTCCATACTGTGGTCTTCTTTTACCAAAGGCCCTTTCACTATCATGATTTTTATGTTACATGCATTACTCTCATGACAGTTTTCAAAATGCAAATTGGCTATTTAGCAGTAATAGCTGCAAATGCCAACACAGCCACTTTGGCTGAATGGTGTTATGCTTTCTTTACCATAACAACAGATGAAGTCAGTAACAAGACATGCAAGTTCTGTGCTAATGACATCATGGGTAGTGCAGGAATAAGAACAGCCATTACTCTTAAGCAAAAGGTCATTACAATCAAATACAGATTTTCCCAGTGATATTTAAGTTTCATACAAATATAACTGGTTTTTTATTTTTAAAAACTTGTATTAAAATAATTTTGCACTACAAATATAAAACAATATGGCCTAATCTCCTCTTTTGCCAAGAAGAAAAGTATTGTCATTATATTTAATTTGAAATATAATGACTGAAAACCAGCAAAAAAGATCAAGTAATCCCTTATGGAAAAAATAACATTAAAATTATCTGAAGTTTCTATTTGTTTAGACATATAAAATCATGCTACAGGTAGGAAAACTAATTGTACAGCTCTCATAACAATTATACATGTACATTAACTCTATTATATTACCTGCCATATTGTCTAGTATATCCGAGCCCCAATCTCCTTGAAGCACTGACATCAAAATGCTATCAAATAAATGAAGATCCTTTGCACCAACAATTTTGTCACGAAATAAGCGCCGTGCTTCATATGCTACAATTTCCAACACATAATCTAGTGGATGGTTTGACGATCCTAAAAAAGGCAAAATTTTCTTTAATTGTAATAAAACTCAAATGATTTTTAAATGGTCTGCTTAACATATGAGAAGGAAATAAAGAGTAGAAATCTACATACCATAATTTTGGCATCAGATAATAGAAGAAAAGGAAAAAAAGGTAAAAGTCATTTTGTTAATGAGTTGGTACATTTTTATGATTACTTTAAGGCTACAATAAACAGTATTATCTCTAGTTGTTCAATAAAAAAATAATTCCAGAAAATATATTAGACATGCTTTGGTTACAAAGAATAATGACTTCATTTTTCCAAGAATTGTTTTAATCATGACAATCATACATAGTTTGGAAGAAACGTAATAAAATATCCTAATTTTAATAGTAACACTTAAATGTAATACTCATATTATCGGTTTAATCATAATCTTAAAACATTATAATTACTGCTATAATACTTGTATAGTATAATGCACACAACACACAGAGAGACACAGTAGTTAGACTTACCTCCTTCTAAATCGTATCTAAATAAGCCAAGAACCCACTGGGTAAGAATGCAGGGAGTAAAAAAATAGTGACTATAATCATCAACTGAAAATTTGACCCGCACCTGAAAAAGAAAATATAGTAAACTATCTTTCTACTGTGTTAAACAAATAATCATGCTATACATTTTTCAATCACCTTAGACTTGAGGAATACCCATTTCTACCTGTGGGTAGAACAGTACTCCAATATAATTGATTTCATTAATATCTTTATATTTATATTTTATGCACTGAAAAATATTATTCTAAAAGGATTTATAAGCTTCACCAGATGGCCAAGATTGTCCATGGCAAAAAAAAAAAAGGAATTCAAGAAAAACCCAAACTTTATAAAAATGACAGTTGCAAGTCCAAGACACTCACAGGTCTGGGTGAACATGGTTCAGGACTCATGTCCCTGAATAAGTCAAAGCACCTCTCCTCAGTACACAAACAGTAAAGTGCCTGCCCCTTCCTCTCTGTGGACAGAGCCATTTCTCTTATTCTGATTGATCACTTGTCATCTTTTACATTTTTTAAGAAAAGGAACATCTTGGTTTAACCACCTGTCTCCACTTCTACCCCAATACCATAAGAAGCATCTTCTACAAACACTTGGATAACTTGCACACGCTGTTTCCTTTACCTAGAAAGAACTTTCATCTCCAGTCATTTTGTGAATTTCTATTCATTTTTCAAAACTCAGATCAAATTTTACCTCCTCCTCAACAACTACCATCACAACTAAGTTATTTATTCCCTTCTCTGTGATACCTCTGTAACTTGTACATGTTACATTTATCACACTGGATTAACAATTTATTTACATGACTCAGTCCCTCATTAGATTGTGAACTTCCAGAGAAGAGAGACTCAGTGGTGTTGACATCCCTAGGACTACCATTGACAAGAGAAGGCGCTCCACAAATCCCTTGTGTATCCTCAATGCCTATTTTCAAGTATCTTCTGCACTTTATAAGGAAGAATACTTTGGATATTTCCTCACAGGTGACATGAAAGAAATAAACATCAACATGTACTCCCAGTGTCAAAGCCTAACCAGGAGAAAGATGAGCTCCATTCTAGATATGCTAAATTTGAGCTGATAGCAGAATAACCATACACCACAAATTCATTCATCCAATACATATTTATTGAGTGCCTATTAGAAACTGTGCCATGGTTAAATCACAAATAAGGTACACCTACAGCCTGTATTCTAGTAAAAAAAAAAAAAAGTCTAATAAGCAGCAAGAAAGGAACGCCCAGGCATCAGCACAGAGGTGAGGATTACAGGTTGTCCTGTGGGAATGATACTAACAGACATGAAAGCTACAGTTTAAATGCAATTACCTGTTCATATACTTGTACCATAGATCCAGCTAAGAGATAAATTTTTGATGAAGAACCCCAAACAGAATGATTCTTCAGATTTTTGTGTAGAACTGGTTCCAAATATGATCCATAAATTGTCTGCAATTGCTCTCTCTCTGGGTAACTGAAAAAGGGCATATAAGAAAGAATAAAGCTAAAAAATCTATATTCTAAATTATTATTTCAATGTTAAATTACAGCAGTGGTTTTCAAATTGTGCTGCTCTGTAACCTACATATCTGAGGCTTACTCAAGGGCTGAAGCCAGTCTCATGTCCCTATTCTCACTTCAACTAAATTAGGTCCCTAAGTGTCAACTGTCAAATACTCAGTCGGGGTCCTAGTAGAGGACTCTAAAGAAATTATTTTAAAACATAATTGAAAGGGTCTAAAGGAACATTTTACTTAAGAAAAAAAACAGCCTATACATAGGACAGTAATCTACCCCAGAACTATAAAAGTTAATACATACTATAAAACTAATACAACAAATAAAATCAACCCATTTTTCCTAAACCCAAATGTATTTCAATACAGTTTGATCTGTGGCAAGAACACTTCTGCAAAAAGAAGGTTAATTGATGGAGGACACAATTAACACAGAAGCATAAAAACAAGGTTTTGTGATATTCAAAGATTTGTAATCCAAGATTTGTATAGTCAATACAAACAGAGGAAACAGTGAATGAACCAGAAAATTCAGGAGTTCATGTAACACTTATGCACCACAGAGATGGATGGATGTATTAGGATTGATGCCATCAGTCATCAAAACTACCCAACTCTCCCTTGTTCCGATTTAAATTGTCTTTTTGGTTATCATCACAAAATTTGACAGTATTTTTGCTTTATGAAATGCATAAAACATTTAAATCTAAAATCCACCATTCAGATTCCTGATATAGAAATTTTAAAACAGAAACCATACAAAACAGTTCTGCTTTCTTTCCATACATCTTTCTAATAAATAAGATGCTTTGATTAAAGCCTTTAATGTTCTAAATTATTGCCAATACTTTGAGAAGGGTAAGAAAAAATATTAGAGCTTAAGTTTGACCATTTTTACAATCTACATTTCAAGGACGTATCATTAACAGATGCCTTCAACACAATGCAGTTATACATGATGCATCATCAAATCAAAACGTTTTAAAACACCAGGATACATACTCTACAGCACAAAGACGAACAACAGAAGTAAATCTGGTCGTAAGCTTGTGCCTTCCCAGTCTTCCTCCAGCAGACATAGAAGCCACAATCTGAATGTTTTCTAGGCCAACCCATTCCAGATTTTCATCATAAAATCCTTGATAAGTCAGCACCTATTCGGAAATACAGCTTAAATGTTGCAAACTTAAAATTCTCTAACGATGATTCTAAAAAAGTACTTTGGCCCAAGTTTCCATTATTGCAATCATCAATCATCAGCTTCTCCTAACTCAAGAACTGAAGATTAAAATATATCTAAAATTATTTTACCTTGGAAAAATAATATTGTTCAAATCTCTGTCTTCTATCGATGTCAGCTTTGTTATCCTAGTTCATAAAATGCTTTCCTCTACAATAAACACTAAAATTCATATTATATTATAAATCTACTAGTAATTATTCCAAAAAAATGAAAAGGGTCAGAAAAAAATCTAAGAAAAAATTTTGGTTTTTGTATATAAATATTTTCATTATATTCTACAGACACACAGTAAAGCTAAATTGGACCTATATCAAAAAAAGCATGAAGAATTTGAAGTTTTTAAAGTAATATAAATAACCTAAAAGAAAAAAAAGTCTTCCATGCCGACTGAGAACGTCTGATCTCAAATCCTCATACAGGCAAAGAAGGAGAATGATGGGCTAAAGCAGCCAGAAAGAAAGCACGGCTAAGTTGAACTGCTGGCAAAAGAGTACACACTTGAAAAAATGAAGCAGAAATGACCCCAACTCCAGCACTGCCCCAGCTTCTGCTTTTCTCCTATTTTAGAAACAAGAACAGGTAATGGAGGAAAAGGTGTTTCCTCTCTCCCTGTCATACACACCTTGATGTAATACTAATTCTTAGGAAAGGAAAACCAAAGAAGGTAGAACTGGAACAAGACTGAAATGTTTCAGAAATTTAATTTCCATGATACATGCTAGATAAAAGTGGCCCCGAAGGAGGAAAGCACATTTTCTATCTATAAGAAAAGTGAATGAAATTAAATGGCTCCCAATCCCATTAAAACACCTCAAGTGAAAGGACCTACCTGTTGTAGGAAAGCCACCAAAGTACTGGTCCCCCACTTATCAAGCTTGGGCAGGTTGATATCTTTTAAGTACAGAACAAGCCTCTCACAATCTTTGGGCCTGTACACGCGGCCCGTGTTAGTGCTGATTACCATGCAAGTCTGGCTGAGTTTCTGCAGGAGATGCCGAGAAGTCGTCTGCGCACTACAATGAACTGTAGCAATCTGAGTGGACCGGAGCTGGGAAAAGGCATACCTGAGCAGCATTCTGTGAGAGATGACATTTGACCGGCATGAAAATGTAGCCAACAAAATAAATTTTATGTTCAATACAAAATTTCTGTCCTATAAATATTTTAATTTCTAAATATGTATGCTAATATTTAGGGGGGAAATGGCAAACATATGGTTTCCATAACTATTAAAGTAACTTTCAGACTGGAAAAAAATAAATTCATATTTAAAGTATCTTGGGACTGTTTCAGCTAAAATAATCAAAGTTCTCAGTAGTACTCTAGTTTGATTAAGTACATATAGACTATGCCAACTCTGTTTCTCCACGTTGAGGAACAAGTTTTAAGTTGTCCTAGTTAAAAAAAAAAAATTACTTGGGAGGTCAAGGTGAGAGAATTGTCTGAGCCCACGGGTTTGAGACCAGCACAGGCCACTTGGCGAGACCTCGTCTCTACAATAAATCAAAAAATTAGCTGGGCATGGTAGCACATGCCTATAGTTCCGGCTTCTTGGAAGACTGAGGCAGGAGAATCACCAGAGTCCAGCAAGTTGATGCCGGGGTGGCCATGAACATATCACTGCACTCCAGCCTGGGCAATGGAGTGAGACTCCAACTCAAAAAAAAAAAAAATTACTATGATTTGATAAGATTTTTAAAATTAGGACTCTCCCGCTAGAAATGTGCATCTACTAATCCATGGCTTCCACATTTCAAAACACTATGCTCCCCAGGCATTAAAACTGAGCTAAACCTCACTGAATTAAAAGCTATTTTTCATTTTTTTTTTGAGTTGGAGTCTCACTCCGTCGCCCAGACTAGAGTGCAGTGGCCGCTCCCGGCCACCTCAGCCTCGACCTGCTGGGCTCCGGCAATCCTTCCGCCTCAGCCTTCCAAGTAGCTGGAACTACAGGCGCACGCTACCACGCCTGACTGATTTTTTGATTTATTGTAGAGATGTCTCCCCAAGTTGCCCAGGCGGGTCTCAAACCCGCTGGCTCAGGCAATCCACTCACCTCAAAAGCTATTTTTAAAGAGAGAGAGAACGTCACAATCTACATTTTATAATTAAAGCAAATGACAATCTGTGAGTATACCTAAGGTATTAGATTTTTTTGTTGTGAGTATATGCACAGATTCTTTGTAAGAGTATCTTCTCCGATTGCCCTTTCCATATAACCCGGCGGAGAAAAGGATACATTCTTCCCCATAGCCATTATTTTTACAAGTAATAAAAATGAAAAGAGTCCTCCGTGAAAATGCAAATGATACCTTAACCAAAAGAAACATAACAAAAGCTGTTAAATCATTTGGGGAAGGAGGAAAATAAATCCACAATACACACCCACGTCGATATGTGTCTTACCCTTTGCCACATCCTTCTGGTCCTACAAGAATAAAGGGCTGCTGAGTGTCAGAACTCAACCAGGGTTTGAAGTAATCCAGACCTCGCTGCATGTCAGGAGTCTGGATGACGGGCAGAGCTTGGCCATTACTGAAATCATCCGCAGTCAAATTCTCTGGCTTCTTCAGCACATAAGATGCTAATCGTCCCCTTACAGAGTCATAATAGGTGTCCACTGGTTTGTGAGGGTCTGGAGGAGATTCTCGTGCCCAGTTAAACACCTCAAGAGAAAAAGTTGTGTCAAGTTTTCCGTATTCCAGAGTGCGTGAAATTACTTAGTTCTTCAAAGTAAACATCTCAAAAGTGAAACATCTTAGTTTTTAAAAAGTTCACACGGCCGGGCTCGGTGGCTCAGCCTGTAATCCCGCACTTTGGGAGGCCGAGGTGAGTGGATTGCCTGGGACCGCAGGTTCGAGACCCACCTGGGCAACTTGGCGAGACCTCATCTCTACAATAAATCAAAAAATTAGCCAGCCGGGCATGGTAGCATGTGCCTGTAGTTCCAGCTACTTGGAAGACTGAGCAGAAGGATCGCCTGAGCCCAGCAGGTCGAGGCTGCGGTGGCCGGGAGTGGCCACTGCACTCCAGGCTGGGCAACAGAGTGAGACTCCAACTCGGGGGAAAAAAAAAAGTTCACATACACTAAACCTACTTTATAATTAAGGTAACATTTTATATAAAATATCTTTCTCTCAATTATCATTTAAATAGATAAATAAAACTATATAGAGAGAATAATGAGATGGAGGATATTTATTTATACACCAAGGTATAAATATCTTCCTTTTTAATGGCGTTCTTACAAACATTAAGTCACCAACTACAGAACACAGGGATTCTAAAGTGCTTCGTTTCTAGCATACTCTGATACTGTCCATTCCAGTGTCACCGCCACTGCTGTCAACCTGTTCTTCCTTCTAATACTGATAACTCTTATCTGTGCAGATTTAAAGCAGAGGTAGCCCCTGACACTACTTTTCAATACTTTTATTCTGAACTTCAACAAGTGAGTATCTGTTGAAAGTAGCATATGGTCTGGCACTGAGTGGTAACACTGAGAAGCATCTGCCAACAGTCAACAGGATAGCCACGGAAAACGAAACAGAAGCAAGAAGGCAAGAAATAATGCATCAAAGACACGAGACAGAAAAAAAGCTGAGACAGAACGTTGGTTCCAACCCAAAGGAATATATATGGTCAATTATTTCTATAGAGGTCAATAGTAGAAAAAAATTATCACGAAGGATTCAGCTTTATAAGCCACTTGGCTAAAACACAACTTTTACATGTATTAAAGAAAATATTTATTAATTAATAATTCATCTGAGCATTCCTAATTACTAAAACTGTTCTAGCTAAAAAAATAATAAAAACTATAATATTCTATGATTAAAAATGAATGAAATCATTATAAATATAGTTAAGCAGGTTCAAAAACCTCTTCCTTAAAAAGGATATGGTTTAATCTTTAGCTTATTATATAAAATTTTAAATATCATAAAATGTCATAACTAGACAGGTGTGGTGGCTCATGTCTGTAATTCCAGCACATTGAGAGGCCAAAGCAGAGAGACTGCTTGAAGCCAGGAGTTCCAGACCAGCCTGGGTAACACAGCAAGACAGGTGCTTTACAAAAAATTTTAAAACCAGCCAAATGTGGCAGTCCCAGCTACTCAGGAGATTGAGGCAGAAGGATCACCTGAGCTCAGAAGGTCAAGGCTGTAGTGAGCTGTGATGGTACCACTGCCCTCCAACCTAGGCAACAGAGTGAGACCCCGACTCTAAATAAATAAATAAACAAACGAGTTCAAAAGAGACCGGGCAATCCCTTCAGGTCCCCTCCCACTGGGGGAGTTGCTCTGTCCTCTCAATAAATCCTGCTTTCTAAAGAAAAAAAAAAAAACAAAGGAGACCATAAGAGAGAGTGTGGTGTGTGTCTGTGTGTTGTATGTAAATATATGTAGAATATATACAGAGGGTGCCAAAAAATGTATATACATTTTAAGAAAGGAAAAAACTATTAAAGTTGTAATACTCAATATATACTGATAACAAAAGATGAATATACAAGTCACGTTTGACTTCTGCAATTATAAGAAATACTCAAAGTGGTAACCATCAACATCCAGACACTTCTGATTAGAGTGAACTCAAAGAAATACATAGATAACATTTCTATTTTTTTTTGAGGTGGACTCTCACTCCTTCCCCAGGCTAGAGTGTAGGGGCACGTTCATGGCCACCCCAGCGTCGACCTGCTGTGCTCAGGCGATCCTTCCGCTGCAGTCTTCCAAGGAGCTGGAACTACAGGCATGCGCTACCACACCCGCCTAATTTCTTGACTTATTGTAGAGATGAGGTCTCGCCAAGTTGCCCAGACTGGTCTCAAACATGTAGGCTCAGGTAATCCCCTCACCTCAGCCTCCCAAAGTGCTGGGATTCCAGGCTTGAGCCACCACGCCCAGCCAGATAACATCTCTTAAACATACATACATTTTTTGGCACCCCCACATAAACACACACATATATAAATGCATTACTATTTCACGGAATACCTAATTTCAAAATTTAAAAGTTCTATACCTTACAGTTACAAATAATTGTATTTTGAAAGTTAAAAGTCAAGGAAAAGTTAAACTTTGGCTGAATACAGATTTTAAATATGCATTACCTCTTTGGTGAATTCCAAACGTGATTTCATGTTTAGATTTCCACTAAGTCCCCTTATGAGACTAATGATAAATTGGTCATGATCTTTGCATCCATGTAGATGTGACAAACCATTCATCACAGTCCCAACCAAACTTGTTTCTACCACATAGTCATTCTGTTGGTTAAAATTCAGGATACAGACAGACACAAGGCAAATATTAACCAGTAAACTTAGAAGCATAAAGACCGATGTTCAAATATCTTTTCAAGAACCACTTTTTAAAAAAACACTTTTAAATTTATCCTTCTATTCAAATTGTAGAAAGTTGGGATTTCATTAGATGTACATATCTATTTTGAAAATAAAAAGTAATCATGAAAACACAATTGTATAATTCTAGTTATAAGTGCTAAAGTCCTCAAATAGATACACAGCTTAATTTATTTCCTGAACCTGAAGAATATGAAAAGGTAAGAGAGTTAGGCTTGGTCCGGAAAGTGTAAATATTTACTTCCTCTTGCTGAGAAAAAGGCAACTACAGGCAAGGGCTGGATTGATAGTACTGGAAAAGAAAGGTGAGAAAATGCAGGCTTCAATGAAAAACGCTTTGGAGTTTTCTCTGTAAGTAGAATTTTAAAATGAAGCTTATGAACTTAAGTGGCATAGATGGCTTGATTTGCAGGCTCCTCTGGGGTTCCTGGTAAGTGCTAGGGAGTTCAGGGGGAAAATGGTTCTCAGTCTTTGCATAGATATTTACTGAGATTCAATCATACATTAGGATCTGTATGTGGTACTAGGTATTTAAAAAAAGATAAACAGAGTCCCTGTATAGCTCTTCCCCAAGGCAGCTAAATGCGAATAACAGTCTTAATCATTATACTTCTCGCCTTACTTATGAAATCTATTGTTAATTTACCTGCTTTAGAACCCACTGTAATGCCTTTTCAAAATAATCTCCAATCCAATTTTCAAGATTACTCCTGTATTTAGCAGGCTGATTCCTCAACCAAGATTTTATCAGAGAATTAAGATCTGTCTCTTCATCACTGAAACAGACAAACACAAACACATAAGAATTATTGGAGAAGAAATTGTCAATATACTTTCAATTAAATTTCTGTTCCAATATGTGATTCCACACATATATGGTACTGCTAGCATACAAGAGTTGACTTTTGTTACTTCTGTATGTATATGTATATATTATACAGTTACTGCTGTGTATATACAGACATATAGGTATATACACACTATATGCCATTTTCTATAAAATAAAACAAATTTCATCTATCATAAATATAAATTAAAGAAGAATTACATATCTACAGGTTAGCCTAAAGAGGTCTAAACCCTTCCTCCTCAAAGAGTGTTCTACTTGTAAGAAATGTGGAATCAATCCCAAGTCCCACACCAGACCTACTAAAGCAAAAACTTCATTTTAACAAGATACCCAGATGATTCAAATGCACGTGAGAGTTTAAGATGCACTGGTCTAAATGGTGATGTAGATCTTTAAAATATTTTTTCTCTATCCCATAAAATTCAAGTACCTAGATGCCACTATTAAAATGTAAAAATCTTCCTGAAGTAAAACAGAATTCTAGCAAAACACGTAACTATACGAGTAAAATCCATGGCTGAAGTTAGATAAAATATTCACATCATATTCAAAATAACATCTTATTATAGCAAATGAGTTAATACTGAGCCCCTGAATTTATCCTCTCACATTTTCTATCCAGTCTGGAAAAGAAAAATGGAAAGATCCAAGGTTAACAATTAAATTACATTAGATTAGTCCAAAGCAGCCAAACCTAAGACTCTACGATCCTTCAGAATAAAGACTTTCTTATCAATGGTATCCTCTCAATGCCTATGGAGACTGTGTGTCTTGCTTTATCCAAGACAACCTAGCTTCATACTAGCTGTCCCAGCACAATAAATAGCACTCTCTTTCACTATTACAAAGGTCCCCATTTGGCCTATCACTTAACGGTGCTCAACAAATATCTGCCAAAGGAATGAATGAAACCTAAAACTAAGGTATAAATGAAACACATAGCAGAAAGTTAATACATATTTTTATTTTACATGAAAACATAACATTCATTATGCCTCTCTCAAGCAATATCTGGTTCAACAACAATGTTGAAATCCTCTACAGCAATATGTGGTCCTTTTTTTCTGCTAAATATCTGCGGCATTCTACTTACTGCTTATTTCATTTATATTCTATCTTGTATAATTGTTATTTATTTTGTCACCTCTACCTGAAGGTACTTCCTAAAAAAGACAATAAATGTTAACTTTATTCTTTTCTAGCTGTATTCCTAAAGTGCTCAACTTAATGCCATATACATAATCTCTAACAAATATCTTAAAATTTAATACTGACCTTTACTCTATTTTTTATAAGATTATAAGCATATATAAAATAAGTATGATAAATTGTGTATGAATGTTGCCATGAAAGCTCTAAACCCCAAATCATATTTTTTAAATAATCAATACCTCAAAATAGAAACTGAAGTTCATGCCTAATTTAATATGTTTCCTACAATACCTCCAAAGAAGCGATTAAATCATTTAAAACCACAATTTGAACCAACATGATTACACTGTCACGTGTCATACAACAATGAAAATGGCTTCAAACGACCCAAAAGCAGTCACTTTATATAGGATGGCAAATGATACATTCAAAAAGTAAAATAAAACTTTCTTATTTATGCCAAAATATTACTCATTTTAGGAAATAAAATTGGTTCAAATGTCCATGCTCCATTATGTGACTATTGTATATGATATCTAAAATGAGTTCATTGTTCATTTTCACTCTTTAAGCCTCTTCCAAACACACTAAAGAAAGACAATATTAAGTAAAAAGGTTTTTAATTTGTAAAATGAAAATGTTGGACCGTATGACCTATTAAATCTGAGTTATCCCTAAAATTCTATGAATCAATGATTCTGATTAAACTATTGCTACTTAGCCTTACACTAATAGCCTCTAGTTTCTCTGAAGCCAATTATAATATTTAAAGAAAATAGAAAAAAGAAAACAATTTGGATACTTGCTGCTACACTTTAACAAACAAAAATAGTAAGTTACAGTGATACAACTAAACTGCGAAAATAATTCAATTTTGTAATAAAGCAGGAGCACTGACTGAAAGCTAAAAGAAAGCAGTTAATCATAAACAGGGAGCCAGGCTTGGTGGCTCAGCCTGTCATCCCATGCTTTGGGAGGCTGAGGTGAGTGGATTGCCTGAGCCCACGAGTTCGAGACCCCGTCTGGGCAACTTGGCGAGACCTCATCTCTACAATAAATAACAAAAATTAGCTGGGCATGGTAGCGTGCTCCTGTAGTTCCAGTTACTTGGAAGGCTGAGGCGGAAGGATCGCTGGAGCCCAGCAGGTCAAGGCTGTGGTGGCCGGGAGCGGCCAGTGCACTCCAATCTAGGCGACAGAGTGAGACTCCAACTCAAAAAATAAATAAATAAATAAACAGGGGAAAGAAATATTTATTCATTATTCATACTACTCTTATTTTATTTAGCTCTGAAACCAGGGTCATAATTGAAGAATATTCTAGTATAATTATACATAACTGCCGTTTGGCTTACCTAAGAAAAATCATTCCCATTCTAGATATTGTGGCTGGTGAGGCGCAACTTAAATCATGCGTTTCAAATAAAAAGTTCACATTTGGGCCAAACTGAATCCTTTCTCCACTGGGCATAGTGAGCAGTCGATTATCATCCAGAACAGAATTCAGGGATTCTATCCATTCGGGGTCAATATCACCATCACAGATTATCCATGAGCTGACATCTGTTTTCAAGGCAAAATAGTGGAGATAAAGTAAAAATATATGCAGTGGTAATAATTAAAAGAAGAAATAAACTAGGTATCTCAATAATTTGAAGTGATTTCCACAAGCACATATTATTTCATATTACTGAAGCTGAATATCAAGACCAAAAAGTTGAACTGGCTGAAAATTCTCATGTGAATTTATGCTACAAATGTGTAGGCAAACCCATGGGCAACCCTGACTCAGCTGGCCAAGGACTCAGTTATATACCATGTGATAATAATTAATTTCTCTATAAACATACAGAATTGGTAACCTCACTAAAGGAAAATGTGATTCCTATGAGATACCTATTAGATATTCTCCAGACCTTTATCTTTTACTATGTCATGAGAACGTAAAGAATGCTTGAGATGTAATCTCTTTTAGAAAATACAGGAAATCCAATATTTAGTGCCCTACATGAGAAATAGAAGATTTACCACAGTCAAATTTTTTTTTTGCTATACAAGAAGGTAACCTCAAAGGAGGAAAAGCAGTAACCATTTGCATACACAGTCATTCCAGATAAAAACCTTTTTTATCTATCCTTCCTAAAATGGGAGTGGTTCAAGTTGTATTTGGACCTTTGAAACAATTCAAAGAGGAAATTCACCAATAAAAGGGTGAGAAACACGTGAAAGGTGATATCTGGCCTTTACTTAATGTGATATTATGCAGAAAAAGAAAATATTATGTTAAAAATGTCAAGAGAAATTAGCCAGGCATGGTGGTACATGCCTGTAGTCACAACTACTCAGGAGGCTGAGGCAGGAGGATCACTTGAGTTCAAGTGTTTAAGGCTGCAATAACCTGTGATCATGACACTGCACTCTAGCCTGGGTAGTAGAGTGAATCACTATGTCAAAAAAAAATTTTTTTTTTTTTTAATCTCTCAGTGTCTTAGAGCTCTAAGCCTTTAACTGCCATAGAAAATAGCTATTAACTAAATGATAACCTGGCAAAAAGTAGGGCATCATCTCTGATTCCAGCCAAAAATTCTCTTAAAAATCAAATGAACAAATTTAGACCAAGAATTCCATTGTTTTACCACTTAAATTTTCAAAATTATTCCAAATACTGTATTCAAACTGATGAGTTAATAGTGTTTACACACAAACACACACCAATTTTAACCCCAAACAAAAGTTTATCTTATTTATTTATGCGGAATGATAAAAACAACTCAGTAAAGATTTTATATTTATTCAGCAAATTAATCTAGCTGTGATTTATGATTCACCAAACTTACTCTGAGTTTCTGTCATATTAAAGGTAGATACAGAGGCCAGGCATGATAGCTCACACCTGTAATCCCAGTACTCTGAGAGGCAGAGATGGGAGGATTGCTTGTGTCCAGGATTTTGAGACCCGCTTGGGCAACATAGTGAGACCTCATCACTACAAAACTTAAAACTAAAATTTTAAAAGTTGCTAGGCATGGTGCCACATGCCTGCAGTACTAGCTACTTGGGAGGCTGAGGTGGAAGGAGTGCCTGAGCCCAGGAGGTTGAGGCTGCTATGAACTGAGATTGTTCCACTGTACTCCAGCCTGGGACTGAGTGAAGCACCAACTCAAAAAAAGATATATAAATAAACAGAAGTAGTTACAGAGTGTAAGTCAAAATAATACCATGTCTTAGTACCCTCCAAAGTAAAATATCAAATGTCCATCATCGTAAAGGACATCATGGGCCCATGTAAGCACTGATAAAGACAGCATTATGGACATAATCCATCATACAAAAGCAATGAATTATACATGGAGACCAACCTTGAGGTTCCCGAACCACTTGGCGAGCACTATTCGTCAAAACGCCGTCAGACCATTCTCTTGTGTCCATGTCAATATGGCCTAATAATTGATATCTAGGCATAGCTTTGGGATTCATAGTATATTGCTTCACTACTTTGCCAATTTTATAAAGTGCTGCCCTTAACATTCTCCAAAGAGTCGACTTGCCAGCACCACTTGGACCAACAATAACAACTCCCATCCTCTGGCATAACTGTTCATACAATTCTAAAGCCTTTTTGATCTAGTAGGAAAGAATGTTCATATGTGATTTGTGACATTCAGTCATACTCATTCTATGACAGTTGTTCTATTCCAAACATGCAAAGTAAGCTGTTGATTTCTTCAGAAGACAAGCCTTAACTAGAACAATACCTATGTAAAGCTGAACATATTTACAATGTAATCTTTAAACTCTTCAATATTCTTTAGAAGAAATAAAGGTGCTTTCCAAGTTTTTGGCAATACAAACAATATGTTCATTATTTTCCTTGTTCATTCATTCAATAAAATACACTCATTATTTTGTTCACTTACTCATTTGCTCATTCATTCATTTTTATTCTACCTCTCTCCAACATAACTCTGAGGGAAAAGTGCTCATTTTGAAGAAACATTTGTGCTACATAAAGAGACCCACTTAAAAAATTTCTCCTAAGAAAGTATCAAAGTGAAACTAAATCATATATAATCAATCATTAAAAATATATATGATGGATCTATTATGTACCAGGTACTGTGGTAGGCCTCAGAAATAAAATGGTGAGCAAAAACATCCATGGACCCTCCTTTCCTGAGATTACTATATGGTGGAGAGAATCAGTAGTATTGACATATATAAACATTAAGTCAGTGCACACGAGAAGAGTAATGAAAGCACACAGCAAGACGATTCCACCAGAACTAGGTCAGGGAGATTTCTACAAGTGAGTGAGAAGTAAGTTGAAAGATCAAAGATAAGTTAAAAGGTGAAGAGGTAATAAGGAATCAACTAGCAAAAGGGACTCATCTATTATAAACTATTCTTAACACTTGCCTGATTTGGTATGATTTCATAATTGGCCTCTTCAAAGGCCTGCTTTAATGCAGCACTTAGTTCATCATATTCAACTTCTTTAAAGTCAATTCCAGGAAAGACATCTTTAATCAATGCATCAAACCGGGTGCAATCAGCAAATGTAAGCTTTGACATTGTATTAAGCCTCAATGCTTGGACCACAATATGACTCTCATTAGCTAGAGGAAAAGTTTCATTTTAAAGTTACTTAATATCAATTTAACAATAATACAAAGTCCTTAAGTATTCTACATGCTTGATATGCAGTAACCATTAAATGACGTACTTGAATTAAGTAACATTTAAAGACATAATACGCCATGTGAACTGGCAAGCTTACCTTAGTATCTTTTGACTGCTGAAAAATAAATATCACTAAGTGGAGTTATGGACCCTTTTCCATAGGATTTGAATCCCATGGTCCCCAGAGTTTAATAATAAAAATCATTATAACATATTTGCATAGTACTTCACCTTTTATATTATGTCATATGAGCCTTATAACAACTCTAAAAAGTGGGAAAGCATTACTACTATTATTCCCATTTTACATATAAGAATGTTAAGGCTCTAAAGGGTTAAGTATCTTGCCTGTGAAGGCACAGCATTATTACAGCTGGCATTCAAATCCAGATGAACTAATTCTAGATTCAGGCCTCTCTCCAAATAAACAATACTGTCTCCCAAAGAGTAAAAAGAAACTAAAATTTAACAAACTGAGTAGCATTTTTGATCCTTCTTGTTCAAAACCAGATGTTAAAACCACTCATAAACCAAATGCAAACTGATATTGCCAGACTCTTATTTTCAAGGATATTAGCTGCTGGTTGATAATAAATTCACAAAGTCAAAGAAACTGTATTGTCTGACATCTCCATTGCTAGTGTATATATAAAGAGGTTTAACTGCTCTAGAGTTCATTTCAAGCACTAAACTCATAAGCCATCTTTATTTACTATAGGTATGCTACAAATATTTCTTTAAAATCACCAAAGACAGATAACTGAAAATAGTAATTTAAGCTCTTTACAAAATAACGAAATCTACTCTGGCATATGCCAAGTTCATAATACAATTGAAGCAGATCCCACTGTTAAGATGTATACTCTAATCATTTAAAGTCCACATAGGCACTTTGAGGGGCTGGGGCAAGAGGAGAGGACTGCCTGAGCCCACAAGTTCAAGACTAGCCTGGGCAACAGGGTGAGACCTCATCTCTACAATAAATCAAAAAATTAGCCAGGTGTGGTAGTGCACGCTTGTAGTTCTGGCTACCTGGAAGACTGAGACAGAAGGATCACTGGGGCCCAGAAGGCTGAAACTAGGGTAGCCGTAAGCATGCCACTGCACTCCAGCCTGAGCGACGAAGTGAGACTACAACTCAAAAAATAAACAAAGTCTACATAGGTAATTTCATGTAGTCCTTTCTTCTATGCTATCTCTTAATTAATTTCATGGTGTTTTAACTTAGTTTTTAAAAGTAACTGAAAAAGACTGATTATTCTCAGTCTTTCATGGAAGTCCACATTCCCAGGTGAAGAAAATAATATATACAGATACGGCCCCCTCCAAGGGGTGGAGCTTAATCCTTTCCTCCTCATTTTGAGGGTAAGCTAGATTTAGTAACATGTTTCCAAAAAATAAATCAGGGAAAGTGAAAAATAAAAACTTTGCAGTAGAGAAACCTGGCAAACACTACTCTAGCCAAGTGATGCAGGTTGCCCTCACCAGTTATGTGATGTGGTTAGCTTGTACCCACTAATCAAATGCAATAAGAAAGACACTCCCCCTCTGTGATATTCTTTCCAAACACTCATAACCCCATCTAATGATAATATGCTATTCTTTGGAAGAAAAAAATCCATGTGTATCTAAGGTTTCTGTTCTTGTTTTAAGACAAGACAAATTCTCAGGCTTCACTCTATACCTATCGAGTCAGAAACTTTGGGGGTAGGTAATCTGTGTTTTAATAAGCCACTAGGTGATTCTAATGTGCGCTGATGCTGAAGAGCAAGTGAACTGGGCAACCCCCTTGGGTCCCCTCCCTCTGTGGGAGCTTTTCTGTCCTCTCAATAAATCCTGCTTTCAAAAAAAAAAAAAAAGAACGAACAAGTGAACTTTACATATTAAAACTATTTAATATTTAATATACATTTAAAGTTATGGTAAGACGTCAGGTAAAAACTAGAGAAAATGTGAATGCGATATGGAAATTAGTTTTAAAACAATCTCTCAAAACTAGTTCATCAGGTGTGACAAATATATCATACTAATTAAGATGCTAACAATACTAGATACTAAGAGCAGGATATACAAAAATCCTTAATACTATATCTACACCTTTACTGTAATTTTCTAAAACTGGTCTAAATTAAACTCATTTTTTAAAAATAAGTTACTATACTTGAAATAATCACTCATACCATTCTGTTTAGTGCCATTTTTCTTCAGCTTCTTCAGCTGTCTAAGAAGATTTCCACTTCCTCTTAGAACTGTCTTCAAAGCTCTCAAACCCCAATCATAATGTTGCTGAGGTGTCAAAAGCTCCCTGAAGTAAAGATGTGAAAATCTTAAAGCTTCAAATAGCTACAAGAAATTCTCTTCATCATCACATGCAAAGAAATACTAAATATAACTACTGACACATAGAAATGAATACCAATATCCCATTAATTTATATAAGGAGCTCTATCACACAAAATGATCACTCAAGCAAGTTGTCAAAGACGGAAGGTTCTCAAGGACAGCATGAACCTTTCATGAACAAGCCAATTATCTTAATAAAGATACTAAATGACAATTACCTGTTACTTTTATCCCTAACATCTTTTTTTTTAAGGGGGAACAATTTTATTTTATTGGAATTGTATTTTATTTATTGAGTGGGAGTCTCACTCTGTTGCCCAGGCTGGAGTGCAGCGGTGCTCACAGCCACTGGAGCCTCGACCCGCTGGACTCAGGCAAGTAGCTGGAACTACAGGCGTGCGCCACCATGCCTGGTTAATTTTTCTATTTATTGTACAGATGATGTCTTGCCAAGTTGCCCAGGCTGGTCTTGAACCCCTGAGCTCAGGCAATCCTCTTGCCTCCACCTCCCAAAGTGCTGGGATTACAGATTTGAGCCACCACGCCCGGCTTGAACTGAATCACTTTCCCCACATTCTTGAACTCAGGGAGCACATCTTCATAGAAATCTAGGAACTGCTGGTAGGTCTCCTCCTCACTGTACTCCAGGCTTGCATCAGGGCCATAGTCATCCCTCCTGCACTGCTCCATTCCAAATGTTGTAAACACGCTTCTCATAAGAAGGGTAGGACTCGATGTTGGGAGATTATGTTTACGTGAAAATCCATCTCCAAATCTGCAAGCTCCTGTTTTACTGTAGAATAGACAGTTAGCTCGATCTTTCTCCACTACTCTCAACTCTGTAGGTGGTTCTGGGTTTTGCCACGTGGTACCATTTTCCAACTCATTTTCAGCCTGATCCAGCATCTTCTGCACAGCTTCCTCTTTCTCTCTTCTCCTGTAGTTTCTGCTCTTCCTCTCTTTTCTCTGCTGTTCCTCCCATTCTTCCTTTAACTTTCTCTCTTGTTCTTCCTGCCATTTGCTAGCTGCCTCTTCCTTTTCCTTCTTTATCCTGAATTCTTCTTGTGCCTTCTGCTCCCTCAGTGGCCATTCCTCGTGTAACTTTTGCCCCTCTCTCTCCAACAGTTTCTCTTCTTCTCGCTGCTTTTCTTCAGTAAATGCATCCTCCTCCTCCTCCTCATTCTGTGAGAGTTCTGAGTCTCTCAATCTAGCAAGCTCCCGCCGACGTTTCCTTCGCTTCTCCTTCTTCAGGGCGGCCCTGTACTTTCTGTGCTGGCTTCACTGGAAACACTTCCCTCTCGGCGCCGCCAGCTTGCCAGCGACGCCACGCCCCTCAAGGTCTGGCCGAGCAGGTGGCTGAAGCACGGGCCGACGTCTTCAAACAGCCCGCCTTGTCTTCGAGCTCGGACAGGCTGGTTCCCACTATCGCTTTTTCTTTTCTTTTTTTTTGAGTCGGAGTCTCCCTCTGTCGCCCAGACTGGCGTGCAGGGCCGCTCCCGGCCACCGCCGCCTCGACCCGCCGGCCCCGGCGATCCTCCCGCCTCCGCCTTCCGAGGAGCCGGAACTACAGGCGCGCGCTGCCACGCCCGGCTGGTTTTTTGGTTTATGGCAGAGATGAGGTCTCGCCGCCCAGGCGGGTCTCGAACCCGCGGGCTCAGGCCATCCACTCACCTCAGCCTCCCAAAGGCGCGGGCTGACAGTCCCACTATCTCTTAAGTGATCTACACCAGAATTGCACGTTGTCCCAAAAATGGTAAAAGTCCATTTCTATTACTAGAAATAAGACATCAAAGTGTTACAGTCTCTCCAAAGAAGAGTAGCTGTTGAGCTGTGGGCTGGTGTCACTTCAATAACAATCATTTAGCAGGAGTACTCTAATATAATCATTTTAAAGGAAAAAGTTGATCAAATTAACAATATTTAAGAAAAACTGCCGGGCTCGGTGGCTCAGCCTGTCATCCCGCGCCTTTGGGAGGCTGAGGTGAGTGGATGGCCTGAGCCCGCGGGTTCAAGACCC
>NW_007247369.1:133321-215880 GCF_000164805.1 Carlito syrichta
GAGACTCCAACTAAAAAAAAAAAAAAAAAATCAGAGGGCGTGAGACTCCAACTCAAAAAAAAAAGAAAAACAAGTAGCTTTGAGTCAGATGTTTTTATCGTTCAAATATAATCTTTCGCATCAACACCAAAAATAAATTAAAATATCAATATGAAAATCAAGAAATAGTACATTGGGAAGATGTGACAATGATCGCTAATAAACATAATGAACCATTAAAAATGCAAAACCAAAGAACATTTAAAACAGGAAAACTCACCTAGATAGATTGAAAATAGCTACCAATTTTCTGCCTAGTACTTTTGCATCTTTAAAGCCTTCTGAGTAGAGAATAACTTCTGCAATAAGCTCATTGTCTGGACGAGACATAGCTACTGGTCTGAAAAGCTGTTTAAGATTGTCAGGCAGTTTTTGTCTTCCTCCATAACCTTTTCCAGCAGGATTCATAGTGATAAAAATTCCAGAGTTAGAATTTATTTCTACCTGAAATATTAATTTCAAATATAAGCATCAGAGCCTTGAAATTATACATATAAAATATAGTGCCAACAGAAATTTTATTTTGACATGACTAGATAAACCTTGCACCCGAGCAAAAAGTAGCCACCAATGTACTAACCATCTCCTTACTCAACATACAGTAAATTCCTTAGGAACTACACTGTTTTACAGAGGTTCTTTATCATAGTCCTTTGAAGCTGAAAGCTTAAGAGATAGTAACTAATTTGATTATCTATTCGTTCATTCACAATGCTTACTAAAAGCCTTCTTTGCACTTAGCACTTTGTTAATTACACAAAGAAAATGCTGAACTAAAGTTAATAATGGTTTATGCCGTTTGGAGCTCATAATCTATCTCATATTACAGAGAGGAAATCATAGTGTAATAAATGTTATGACAGGGAAGAATTGAATGTAAGAGCATCTATAGGAGCATTTCAATAAAGCCCTAAAGAAAAAAGCTGAATAACTGTAAAAAAAAATTTTTTTAAAGCAGTGTAAGGCAACCCCTCGGGTCCCCTTCCACTATGGGAGCTTTTCTGTCCTCTCAGTAAATCCTGCTTTTTCACCTTCACACCCTCCATATGTCCCTCATTCCCCTGGAGGGGGAGGGGCAGCGCAAATGATGACTAGGCAATCAGTAAGCAGAAATGCCCAGAGTAGAAAAAGCAAAAACTCTGGCTGTATAAGAAAGAACAAAAGCAAGTTGGAGGAAATAAGAATTAAGGGAAAGTCTGTTTCTGCTTCAATTCTCACTAAGGTGGAAAAGATGTGATTATGTTTAAAGCCAATGGGGAATCAGTAGAGGAGAGAAGGCTGAAGCTACAACACAGGGTATGACTAGGAGACCATCCCTGGGATGTCGACTCCCGAGACCTGGGGCAAAGATGAGCTGCTGAGAGAAAGGACAACTTTCTTTGTAAGAAGAGGAAAAGGCAAAAAGTGAATGTGGAAGAAAGTACATTTTGATGGCAGAGAGGTGATTCTCATTTAATAGTTTATTCTTTTATCTTTGTGAAGAAGGGCTTAAGCTTCCTGTAAATAACATGCTAACAATGCAGAACTGTTCTCACTTTCTGCGCTACCCAGAAAAATGCGTATTGTGAAAATGTTACATATAACAGGATAATTTTACAGTACTTATAACTTTCAGTGTATTCAGCATTACACATTGTTGCAGAAGTTTATATTTTCTATTCAAATAAATTTGCATTCTAATGACATGAATGTGTATCTCCTATGGAGAAAAGTGAGGAACAGAATAGCTAAATGCTTATTGTTTTAATACTCATATAGAACAGTGATGAAAACAATGTGCTTCATTCTGTTCCTGGGCTTAAAAGTTTTTTTAAAACTGTGCTTCAGAGTTAGACAGACCGAAGTTCAATTCCCAGCTCCACAACTTATTATTACTTAAGAAGTCCTAGTTTCTTTATGCATAAAATAGAAAAAAATAATAATAACAGAATCGGCCTCAAAGAATCGTGGTATTAAGAGAGACAATACACTAAAGCAATGAGTACAGTGCCAGCACAGATAACATATATAATAATGCTAAGGTTATTATAACTGAATTATTAAACATTGAAAGTTTAAAGATAAATGGTGAAAGTGGGACCAAAAATAGTAAAGAACCTCGGGATATTTTACAGGCAGAAAGCCTAACATACTGGTCACAGATTAAAAACAAGGGAGCCAGGAGAAATAGAATACTGCCTGAGTGTGAGCAATGCCAAAATATTTTAGTTCTTTAAATTCCCAGCAGGCCCTGTACCTCCTTGCCAAGCAGTTCACACACACTCCTGTGATTCTTCAAGGCATCCTGAATTGTCTGGATCTGCGTAGAGACCGCTGACAGCACAGACTCCTCCAGCCTATTGAACTCATCAAAACAACCCCAGGCTCCACACTTCACCAAACCGACAAATATCCGCCCCATTGACTTCACATCAATGCCCTTGAAAACAACAAAAATTATATTTGTTACAAAATAATTAAAATTTCTGATAGTAACAATATTTTATGTCACTAATTAATAAAGTAATCACTTCACCCATCTACACCTCTAGGTAGCTACTCTTTCAAATCCTAGGGCGATTTCAAGGAATAAATAAAATAATGCATGTGAAAGCGTTCAGAAAAGTTCAAAGAACTAAGCATATATAAGGCAGCCAGGTGCTATTACTCACACCTGTAATGCCAGCACTTTGAAAGACCAAGGTGGGAGAACTACTTCAGCTTAGGAATTCAAGACCAGGCTGGGCAACATAGCAAGATCTCGTCTCTACAAAAAGTGAAAAAAAATTAGCCGGGTATGGTGGTGCTCCTGAAGTCCCAGTTACTTGGGAAGCTGAGGCAGAAGAACCAACTGAGTCCAGAAGGTCAAGGCTGCAGTGAGTCATCATCCTGTCACTGCACTCCAGCCTGGGCAACAAAGTGAGATCCCAACTCAAAAAAAAATTAATGTAACATTTTTCCTCTTCTACTCATCATTCTTCTTACTGAAAACATTTTTCAACTATGCAACATAAACCTTCATTCTGTATTTAAGTATATTTCTAATTAGCTGGGCATGGAGGCACAGCTCTAATCCCAGCTACTAGGGAGGCTGAGATGGAAGGACTGCCTGAGCTTAGGAGGTCAAGGTTTTGGTGGGCCATAATCATGCCACTAATTCCAACCTGGGCAGCAGACTGAGACCCCCAGTTCAAAAAACAATAATCATAAATATTTATTTGCAATAATTCTCTTTAGAAAAGTTTTGGGACTATGCTATGTGTAGCCTCTCTCCATTTTACTTTTCAATGAAAACATTTTTTTTTTTTGAGTCAGAGTCTCACTCCATCGCCCAGGCTAAAGTGCAGGGACACGATGATCACAGCTACTGCAGTGTCGAACTGCTGGGCTCAGGTCGTCCTTCCACCTCAGTCTTCCAAGTAGCTGGAAGCCGGCTAATTTTTTAATTTATTGTAGAGATGAGGTTTCACCACGTTGCCCAGGTTGGTCTCAAACCCCTGGGCTCTGGCAATCCTCTTGCCTCTGCCTCCCAAAGTGCTGGGATTACAGGCGTGAGCCACTGCACTGGGTGCTGAATTAAAATAAATTGTGTTTTCAAGTAATTTAAAAGTAGAATAATTTTTAAATAGAGTATTTTATATGCTAATAAAAACTAGTCTAAATATAATACATTACAGTATATTTTGATAATTATTTATTCTACCTCATCACAATTAAAAACTAAAACTTGTCTTCCAAGAAGTCCACCTAAAGCCTTTACTGATTCAGTTTTTCCAGTTCCAGCTGGTCCATAAGGGTTTCCTCCAAGTCCCATCTTCATGGCTTGCGTGAGAGTTAGGTAGCATTTGTCTGTCAACGGCGTATAAACCAACTTGGGAGCATTACCCTAAATGAGAAAAACACAAAGTCAGAGTACACACATTCTACTCAGCACTTATAAGTATTTATACAATGTGAGATTTTCGTTTAAAAGATTAAAATGCAACAAACAGGTTAAAGTTTTTAACATACAAAAACATTCACAATTTTTCTTAGTGAAAGCAGCTTTCTAAAGCACGAACTGAAATTTAACTTAGTTATTTTTCAAGAAAGTATTCCATTTTATCTTCAATTAATATACAGCTAAGTTTCAAAATTGTCTCTCAAGTTCTTGATAATGACACAAAGATGCTTCAAAGGGAAACAAATCCAAAATTAAACAATAATCATTCAATTTCATATTTTAAAATCATGTAAATTATTTCATTGAATCTTCTGAGTTCAACAAATCAGATCTACTTTGGAGATCTCAAAGGATAATTAAGTTGAAAAATTTCTTATGAAATTAATAATTTTAATACTAACTTATCAAATAACTCATAATTTCTACTAAATTGTAGGGAAAGCTGATTTTAATTCTAGTTGCCATTTATACAGTTTTTTCCTCAATGTAGGTAGAAAATCTGGGGTCTCAAAATACCTTTCTTTTTTTAAAGAGCCAACTGGCAGCTCTCCTGACACAGGCTTACTAATAAAATTGTCAAATATATTCTGATGACTGACTCATTATGATGGAGAAAGGCAGAGAAAATAGCCGGATTTTTTTAGAACAATTTACACGCACTAGGTCATGTATTTGAAATTCTTTTATCTTGCAAACTGAAAACATTTAGCAAACATATTTTAGCACAATTACAATTACACTCATTGTAAACAGGCACAAACCAAATTGCCTCTATTGTGCTTGCCTACACTCAGTTCTCCGTGGATCAAAGACACATTGCAAACTCTACGTAAACGCCACTCTACGAAAAGGCACATTTTTGAGAATTCAGTGCAACACTGGCAATATTTTAACTTTTTTGTAAACAGAATGATATTTTCTTTTTTCTTACATGGCAGCTTTTTAATTCTGAAAACAGAAAGCAGAAAACAGAAAACAGAAAGCAGACATACAAAAAGTTTTTTAAAAAATTACTACTTTAACAAAAATAATTCTTTCTTCCAAAAGCAAATTTCCTTTAAAGCAAATAATTTCTAACTGGAAAAATAAAACATTTCTACCATGCGTCATACCTGATATTCATAAGTATACTGAAGTTCAGAATCCACCATTTGAATATAGCATGTGTAATCACTTTTCATATAAAATCTAAGCTGCTTTTTCCAGGCCCAGTCTTCAGTACTATGAATTTGAACTTGGTTTAACTGCTTCACCACATCAATATTATGAATAATGTCAAGAATGAGTGCTTTAAGTTTAAGCTCCAGGATGCCCGATTCTGGACAAATAAACACAATTGGAAATACTATTAGCCTGTTATCTACATACTTTACAACAGAATTATATGTACAGGTGATTTCTGAACGACTTTAATGGCAACTTCATGATACATATGAAAGGCGTACAAATATAAATCATGCAAGTCAAAACAACGTCAAATCCACCAGTAAGAAAGAAATAAGAATTGTGTGTGTGAAAATAAAGGCATCAAAATTCAATGACAGCAGAGTTCCAGCTCTTTATCTAAAGGAGTAGTCTCCACCATGTTTCCTCCTTGAATGAAGGTATAAAACCTGGAATACATGCCCTGAACTGCTATTTAGAACTCTGAACAATATTAAATGTCATTAAACCGCAAACCAAAAACTGAGAACTGGTCACTGGGGGCACACATATGGGACAGATTGGAATAGCATTGCAAATACTTGAAAACAGAACTGACATGGGAATCAGAATCCACAGAAGGATGACAAGAACTTGTGGCGTGAATCCAGAAGGATCAGTTGCTAGAGCAAAAAATTCAACAGTCTTCAGGGGAATTTAAACAAGACTCAGACTCTCATAACACAATATTCAAAATGTTCATCATATCATCCAAAATTATTCAACATGCAAAGATCCTAGAATATCCTCAACTCACATACGAAAAGACAATCAATAGGTATCAGTATCAAGATGGCACAGATGTTGGAATTATCTGTAAAAGACTTTAAAACATTCTTATAAAAGTGCTCCAAGGAGTAAAGATGAATACTCTTGAAACAAACGGAAAGAGAGAATGTCTCAGCAAAGAAATAAAAAAATACATGAAGAACTAAATGGAAATGTTAAAGCTTTGAAAAACACAAAAACAATTTTAAAATCTCTAGATGAACTCAACACTGAAATGAAAATAATAGAGGAAAGAGTCAGTGTACTTGAAGACAGAGCAATAGAAATTATCCAGGCTGAATAAAGAGGAAACAGTAGTAAAAAAATCAAAGCCTCAGAGACCAGTGGGCCAATACTAAAAAGTTCAACATTCATGTCGTGAGAGACTGAGAAAGACAGGAGGAAGAGCATGATGCAAAAATTTGAATAATGGCTGAAAACTTCCCAAATTTGGGGGAAAAACACACCTAAAGATTCAAGCTCAGAGAACCCTAAGTAGAATACATGTAAAGATGTGTCTACATTATAAATAAACTATTGAAAACTAAAGAAAAATATAAAGTTGTGAATGCTGCCAGAAAAAACAATATATTATTACAGAAGAATAACAATTCAAATAATTGTAGTTTCCTCATAAGAAAACAAAGAGGTCAGAATGAGATGGAACAACATTTTTAAATGCTAAGAGTAAAAAACTGTCAACCCACTAAAGCCAGTGAAAAACTTTTCAGAAATAAAGGTGAAAGAAAGACATTCTTGGATAAAGGGAATCTATATGAGTTCATAGGCAGCAAATCCACACTAAAGGAAACACTGGAAGACATTCTTTGAACAGAAGCAAAATGACACCAGAAGAAAACCCAGAATATAAGGAATAAGGAAGGGCAGCAGAAATGGAAGACACCTGGATACATATAACAAATTATTCTTTTCCTCTTGAGTCTTTTCAAATACGTTTGATGCTTAAATGAAAAAATCACAACATAATCTCACAGAGTTTTCAGAGTATGTAGATGTAATAAAACAACTGCAACATAAAAAGGGGAAGACACAGAAACCTCTATGGTGGTAGGGTTTCTACATTTGAAGTAATAAAGTTTTGATTCTAAGCACAACATTTTAAAAATTGTGTATCTTGTAATTTCTAGAGTAATCACCAAGATAAATATGCAGTCAAAAACACAATAAATTAAGATAGAAGACCAAAAAGTATGTGCAAATAACCCAAATGGAACATTTTTTCCATACCAGTATTCCCTGGATCCTCAGAACCAGTATCGATGTTAGTATAGTGCTCTAACTTATTCACAAGTTGTGTTTCAATCTGATGAAGACTATGATCTTTGATTGCATTTTCCACATCTTCAGTGAATTTAATCTGCTCCGCCAAGCATAATATCTATTGAACAAAAAGAAATTATTTTTTAAAGGTAATTGACTTAGAAATATTTTATAAATTTAAGGAAAGAGGCCAGGTGCGATGGCTCACACCTGTAATCCCAGCACTTTGGGGGCAGAGGTAAGAGGATTGCCTGAGCCTAGGGGTTTGAAACCAGCCTGAGCAACTTGCTGAGACCTTGCCTCTACAATAAATCAAAAAATTAGCCAGTCGTGGTGGTGTGTGCCTGAAGTACCAGCTACTTGGAAGGCTGAGGCAGAAGGATCAACTAAGCCCAGCAGGTTGAGGCTGCGGTGATCGTGAATGTGCCACTGCACTCCATCCTGAGTGAATGAATGAGACTTTAACTCAAAATAAATAAGTAAATAAATAAATAAATTTAAATTTAAAAAATAAATTTAAGGAAAGACATCCTTTCCCATATTACCAATTGCAAATTGGATCCCTCCATCTGAATGTTATACTGGAACCCAAAGGATTAATAGAGAAAAAAGGAACGCCTCTACATTGTTGGTGGGAGTGTAAATTAGTACAACTACTGTGGAAAACCGTGTGACAATTCCTAAAAAATCTAAAAATTGACCTTCCATACAACCCAGCAATCCTCCTTCCGGGAATGTACCCAGAGGAATTCAAGTCATTCTACAAAAAAGAAACCTGCACACACATGTTTATCGCAGCATTATTCACAATAGCAAAAACATGGAACCAACCATGCTGCCCACCAAAGGTCGAGTGGATTTTAAAAATGTGGTACATATACATGATGGAATATTATACAGCCAGAAAGAAAAACAAAATTATGGACTCTGCAGCAACTTGGATGGATTTTGAGTCTTTGGTACTCAGTGACCTATCACAGAAACAAAGATATGAGTACCATAAGTACTTACACGTAAGTGGACCCTGAATATTTAACATAATACTATAAGAAAGGGATTGACAGTAGTAGGACACTGTTGGGGGTGGGGGGGAGGACACACAACATCAGTAAGGGCATCTGATCTCAAACCAGGCAAAGTAGGGACCAAAGAGAGGCCCAAAGTTTACCTGTACAATAACCACATATGTACCTAACCCTTAATTGTACCCCACATCTTTAAAATTTTTTAAAAAGCATTGTGTGATGCAGCCAAGCCTACTTCTCAGAACTCATTTCATACTACACTCTTATTTTCTAGTGCTAAAACCTACCAAGCTTATTGTATCCTCAGAACCCTTGTACTTGCTTCTCATAAATGGCTTATTGTTAACCAGCATCAACAAAGGTGTCAAAGTATGATGCACCTACTTAATAAAAGGGCTGTCTTCTATTAATAGCATTTCAAAATAATTTCTTAGTAGACCAGTCAAGTCTACAATACGAAAATTCCAATTTTCTCTTAAGTTAAGGCCTGTCTTAGTCTTACAATCTAACACTTATAAAAAGATCAAGGCAGACAGCTTTCTGGAATATTACCCATACAGCAAGGCTACTAATAAAGCAAAATATACATTTAAAGACCAGTCTTTGAAAACCTGTATCAAAATAGTCAGATACAGTACTTAGATGAACAAGAAAAACTGACATCCTCCTTTAAATTAAAGACACGATCCTCCAACATATAAATGTGCTATACCTGCTGGCCAATTACTATTGAACAATTTTCTTCCTGATATATACCTTTCAGCACCCAGATGAGTATCATCAAATGCTTCTATCAGATTAACTCAGTTATCTAACTATACATAAAATATATATATATATTAAATATATCTGCAAAAAACAAAAACTTATCACTGCAGGCAAGGTTGCTATCTTACTCTAACTTAAAACAGTCCATAAATATTATATTATGGCTCTTTTTTGGAAGAGAAAGTCAATTTGTAACTCTTTTCTAAGCAAAGTCATCTCCCAAACTCTGAGTTACAAAACTCACCAGCTTCTTTAATCAGGTATATGGTGAAGCATTTAAGCAGAACCAAATCTGCTTTTTAAGAAAAAGACTGCTCATTTCTTTTCATATCAAAATGTTCATTTGCCACCTCCAAGCCTAATACCCTGGTATGTGGATTTCCTTTCAGGCAACACTACTGAATTTCTATATTATAAATGCATGCCAATAGTCTCAATTTTTAACAGCTGCTACATAATTTCTGTGAGAAGCTAACAAAAGTTATAGTCACGATAGTAACAGGTTCTCAAATCACATTACCATTAAGATGGCTGGACAGGCATTAGCATTATTGATGACCTAAAACATAATGGCCAGTAAGTGTGCTCTGTAACCATTATAACCTTCAGAATGACTTGGCCATGGAGGTACTATTATACCCTCTTAACTGTCAAAGTATATTACTCAGAATAACCGGCAAAGGCAGCATTTAAACCATGCTGCCTCCTTCCCAGACCAGGAAATGCCTTCTCTACATTAATCCAGGTCCTTGCAAAAAGGGAACTGAACTATCAGTAGATAATACCCTGTACCAGAAATTCCTGTAGACCAGTTATACTATTCAATCCCCTTAGATAAATGCTCTTGAGAGAAATATTTCTTTTTTTTTGAGTTGGAGTCTCATTCTTGCCCAGGTTGGAGTGCAGTGGCATGCTCACTGCCACCACAGCCTCAACCTGCTGGGCACAGGCAATCCTTCCACCTCAGTCTTCCAAGTAGCTAGAGCTACAGGAACGCACCACCATGCCCAGCTAATTTTTTTAATTTACTGTAGAGACGATGTCTCACCAAGTTGCTGAGGCTGGTCTCGAACTTGCGGGCTCAAGCAATCCATTCGCCTTGGCCTCCCAAAGTGCTGGGATTACAGGCTTGAGCCATCAAGCCCAGCAAGATAAATATTTTTAACATCAACTGCTAGTAAACTAGGATTATTTGTTTGGTAACTGATGAACTATTAACATTTTTAGTAGTTCACACTTTTGCTTGACTGCTCCAGGGCCTTGAGGGAAGTGGCAGGCTAAAATTCAGCAACTTCCTTGAGTCTGTGTCTCCCACTACACTACGTCTCCTGACAGAACTGTCATCTTCCTAATCTAATTATTATGCAACTCTTGCTTCTATAGATTTTTTTTTTTATGTTGAGTCTTTTATTCTGAGTTGGCTTAAATTTTATCTGAAAGTTGACAGAATACTAGGAAACATTTTCAGAGGTAATAAAGTACCTTACCCTGACTTTATAATGTCACTGATTATTCAGTGATGATTACATTTATTTTTCTCTAAGAATTTAGCAAGATTTTTAAAAACACACTTTAGTTTGCCTCAAAATGCTAAAGGATACAAAAGGTATGTACCATAAAATAGCTCAGAACCTAAAATGCTCCAACCTTCCATACTTTAAAAGAACCAAGATAAAAACGTGTTCTAATAGCTACTAAATTTTTTAGTAGCTATTGGAACACGTTTTTATCTGAAAAGCAAGTACCTTTGAGAGCTGTTGGGTAGATTCTTCTGTGAGAAATCACAGAACATCCCAATGCTCACCTTTCAAGGTCCCTGAGAATCAAAGTTCCCGATGACCTATACCTGTAGCCTCAAACTGGACCAACTGCTGAACAAGGCAGGATGTTTTGTGCTGCATTTTGACATGGATTGGGCAAATGTTCAAGTCTCCAGTGTTCCGGGGGGAGGTCATACTTGCCCTTAGCTGCAGCAATCTCTGCAACCTACCACATGACCCAGCTCTCAAATTCCCACCTATTTTCCAGTCCCGTGTTGTAACTGTTTCGCACCTAAGTTAACCCTGCTAAGCTCCTGCCAGCTCCACCCTCTTAGGTGATCCCACAGGATAGGTAGAGGGTAGGAGACAGCAGTGTGAAAGATCCTGTGCCTCTCTGTCAAAGATGGACTAATCATCTGGAATGGGAAGCTCCACATGCTCGATTCCCCCTCCCCATCCGACTTACCACCAGCCTAGGCTGCGTGGATCTCAGCATGCCCTCACCTGAAAGCACCTGAATCACAGCAGGTTAATGGGGCCAGCAGAGAACTTCACGATCACGTAGTTCATCCCCACATTTCATAGTTGAGGGAACTGAGACCTTAAAGCTGAGCAGATTGTCCACTGACTGTTAACTCTTAGGCGACGGGTGACCAACGACGCCAGTTATCTGAGCCTCCTGAGCCCTAGGTTGGAGACCTGGCCGTGATACCATCCTACCTCTAGACATAAGCCCCTTACCTGTGAAGGGAACAAAGATGGGTCGACTGCACCTTGAGAACTTTGCCCGGTAGTAACGCATTCCTTCAACAACTGTTCCAAAGTTTGCTTCATTTCCAAGGCCAAATCATTCAACCAAGCCTGAAAATAAGACATAGAACAAATATATCATCTAATGACTAACTCTATTCTTTTATTTCAGGAGAGGGTATACAATTTCTTACTGACTATCACACTCCCAAAATGTGTTATAGGTATATATTTCTTTATTTTATTAATAAGCAGTTTAAAAATCTAAAGAAAACATTATTTTCAGAGCTAGGGATGAGTATGAAATCTCAAAAATCTGTGGCTATCACTATCCTAACTGTATCTATACAAGCCAATATAATACAAACATTTAAAAAGTAGCCCAGGCTGGGCACAGTGGCTCACACCTATAATCCCAGAACTTTGGGAGGCCAAGGCAAGAGGATTGCGTGAGCCCAGGAGCTTGAGACCAGCCTGAGCAACACAGCAAGAACTAATTTCTACAAAAAAAAAAAAAAAAAAAAAGTATCTGGGCATGCTGGTGCATTTCTCTAGTCCCTGCTATTTAAGAGGCTGAGGAGTGAGGGCTGCTTGAGCACAGTAGTTTGAGGCCGCAGTCAGATATTACACTTCAGTCTGGGCAAAAGAGTAAGACCCTAACTTAAAAAAAAAAAGAAGTATCCCATTCATTTCATAATCATGATGAATCAGAACCAGAGAGTTGGGCCAATACATGAGGGTCAAAGGCTGGCCAAGTCCCCTGGCTCATGCTATCCCCGTTGTAAGAAAGTTGTAACCATAGAAAAGAGATTGCTTCATCAGGGAGAACCATATTCTTTGGAGACACTAGGTTACCTTAAGGTGCAAACTAATTTTGTTCTAGTGTCAAAACAAGAGATTCCACCACTTGATTACAAATAAAAATAAATTAAAATTAAGATAATAGTGAAGATTGATAGAAACAATGAATGTTTATGATCACTTCTTTAAAAGTATCATTTGCATTAAAATAGAAGGGCAAAAACTATAATCTTAGTTTTTCATCATTATTTCCTTAAATTAAATCTAAGTCTAGCTATGTTTTCATCTGTAGGGCATGTTCCAGTAGTGAAAAGAGCATCAAATTTTAGCTATCTCAAAAGTCACTGCAGCTAAAGAGTGAGCAGTACAAGGCAAGAGACACACCTACTCTCCTCATCATCACAAGAGCTTCCAGAGTTTCAGCTTTTCCTTTGCTGGCATACCTGCTCCAGCCCCGTTACTAAAATTTAAGATTTTCATCTCTCTGTAGTTCTAACAAAACTACAGGGGGGAAAAAAAAACAAGAAAAAAAATCTTAACCAAACTTGAGAGCTACTTAGCAAACCTTCTATGCTATCAATCACCTGGTTTATGTACACAATATCCAATAAAACGTTGAGGACTGGCCAGGAATAAGTACTTTGCTGTACTCTACTGACATGCACATGCAGAGTCTCAGGAAGATGGCAGCAGAGGCAGTCGGATTGAGTCCCAGTGTAAGTGAGTGAGTGTATTGAAAATTTTGCAAACATGTCGTTAAGTGGACATGTGAGTGGCTGAGTAGGGACTTGGGAGTAAGTGGCCAGGGCTTTCCTGGTGAAGCAGCTGGTACCACAGCTGCTCTGCTTGGTCCCTAATGCTTCCCGGGACACAGAAGCCAAGCGCCACTTTTTTAAAATCAACAAAGCCCTTCTCGGGAAGAAGCTGCCGAGACAGACTGTCAGCTCCAGGCTCTGCCTCACCACTGCAGCGCCTGGCTGGACACTGACAGCAAGGACTGCTGAAGGAGCACAGCAAGGAAGCCCAGAGGCAGAGCCCCACTGGAGAAGATGAAAGAGGCAACTTGCCACCATCTTGAAAACGGGGCAGGAAAGTGCTCCAGCTTGCTCACCACAGAGTGATAGACCCAACCCGATCTCTGAAACCAGTGGATTAACTACTCAGAGGTGGATGGTGACCCAGAGGGAATATCCTGAAAGCACAAACTCTGGAGGGACAGGATGAGTGCTGAGTCTTGGATGCCCCACCCCCTACTCTGATTCAGCTTCAGGACAAAGGGTGTGGCCAGAAAAGGATAAGGAAGACCTCCAATCAGATCAATGGTGAGTCAGGGGCTGACCCAACCACCTCCTCCACAGCAGTCCTCTGAACATCAGTCCCACACCGCTGGGCCACGACTGAGAGGGACGAATCCAGGCGAAACCTGGACATCAGTCGCAATAGGAGGACTCCACTCCGGGATAAGCCACGCTGGGGCACACTCCCCCCACACCCGAACCTGGGAAAGAGACAATCCCGCACCTCCCCACCAGAGGAGATCCCCCTGACCATACTAGAGTGGGAAAGGAGGCCTGAAGCCCTACCCACTCCCACTGCCCCCTCCTCCTTCCCTGGGCCAGACGGGAGATTTTGAATGAGGTTGAAGCTTTGCAGGAGACAGCAGAGTGGCAGCTGAGAGGAACAACTACAGAAGCTGCCACCAGAGGGCAGGAGTTTTTTGTCTGTATAATTGTTTTATCATTTTTTTAATGTGTCATTTGTGCACAAATGTGTATGTGAAGGATCAATATGCATCTCCCCCATCTTTCTTTTTCCTCCTCTTTTTCTTTATTTCTTCTTTTGTTTTTTGTTTTCTGTTTATGTGTGTACATGAAGGATTGAGTGGTCACCTTTCCGTTTTTTTGTTTGTTTATTTTTGTTTTTCAATCTTCTCTTTGTGTGCACGAATACATGTGTGCGGGTTCAATTTGAATTTCTGTCTTTTCTTTTTTCCTCTTTTCATCTCCTTTCATTTTGGGTTGGGTATGTGTGTGTGTCTGGTTTTCTTGCTGTTATTTTTTGTTTGTTTTGCTTTGTTGTTATTCCAGTTAGTTTTGGGTGTGTGTGTGTGTGTGTGTGTGTGTGTGTGTGTGTGTGTATGTGTGTGTGTGTGTGTGTGTCTATGTATGTGTTTAACTGTTTTTTGCTTTGGTTTCTGACCTTGTTCTGTGGAATTTTTTATTTTATTTCTTTAATTTCTGTCAATCTTATTTTATTCTACTTTTATCTGTTCTCCTCATTGCTGTTACTGCATCTTGGATTCAGGGCGTACACAGACATACCACGGCGGCATCATAAAGAGTGGTGGTGGGACTGAGTCTCAGAGAACCCATACCACAATCAGTGAACACTGTGATTTGTGAGTAGTTTCTGAATCCTAGCTCCCCATCCCCCACTTTATTCAACTCTCAAAACAACAAGAGACAGCAAAGCTTCTCAACCACAGCACTGTTTCAAAGTAGAACAAATTCAGAACCCTGATCAGGAAACAATAGAGGACTGAGAAAACAGAAGTGAAAGCCTCTCCCACTGCCACTGAATAACAGAACTACAGAGAAAAGAAGAACTGTCATAAATGAAGAAAAATCAATGGAAAGCAGTGTTTCAAAGAGAAAACGCCTGAAAAATCAGACCACAGAGCCCAAAGAATAGAAGTCACCAATGACTGGCCCCAGAAAACAAATAAGATTAGGGAATGGATAAAAAGAGTGAATAAGACTCAAGAAAGACAAGATGCAACACTGAAAGAACTTGTAACAAAGATTTGGGGCATAAAAACATTCATTCAGGAAGTAAATAACAAGATGACAAGCATGGAAAGCATAATTAATCTAGCAGAAGAAAGAATCTCAGAACTTGAAGACCAAAACATAGAATTAGCCAATCTGTATAAAACATAGAAAGAAAGAATAAAGCCTACAAGAGATGTGATAATATCAAGAGGCTGATCTCTGCCTGACTGGCATCCCAGAAGAAGAAAGGGAAATGGAGAATACCTTGGAGCAAGTATTCCAGGAGGTTATCCAAGAAAACTTTTCCCATCTCACCAGATATGTGACCATCCAAACACAAGAGATACAGAGAACCCCTGCAAGACATCAAATGAGAAGACCAACCCCTAAACATAGAGTAATTCACCTACAAAAGGAGGCACAAAAGAAAAAATCCTAAAGGCAGCAAGAGAGAAAGGTCAGACTACATACTGGAGAAAACCAATCAGAAAAGCAGCAGACCTATCAGCAGAAACACTACAAGCTAGAAAGGACTGGAGTTCAATATTCAAAGTCCTCAAAGATAAACAATTTCAACCAAGAATTTCCTACCCAGCGAAGCTCAGCTTCATCAGAGATGGAAAACTAAAATCCTTCCCAGACATCTAATCCCTAAGAGATTATGCAGCTTCCAGACCAGCTCTATGACAGATGCTTAAAAGGTATTAGGCACAGAAGAAAGAAAAAAAAGAATGACTACGTACTTCCCAAGAGAACAGCAGAACAGAGAATCAACAGGGACTACATTAAGCCTGCAAACTTGAAAAAAAATACACATGCATCAACCCAAAAGCTAAAAGAAAACAAAGAAAAAAATTTTATAAGAACCTCAAGACAGAGATAAACGATCACATTTCAATAATCAGCCTGAATGTGAATGGACTAAGTGCACCAATGAAAAGACACAGAATGGCAAACTGGATAAAAAATCATGACCTAATAAGTAGCGGCATCAGGAAACTTATCTCACCATAAAGGAAGCTCACAGACTCAAAGTTAGTAAATGGAAAATGAGTTTCCAGGTGAATGGATCACAAAAGAAGGCAGGAGTCACGATCTTAATATCAGACAAAATAACCCTTAAGCTATCAAAAATTTAACAACATATGGAAGGGTAGTACATAATGATAAAAGGTTGAATCCATCAACAAGAAATATCCAAACTAAACATACATGCAACCCAACAGAGAAGTACCAGTGTTTATAAAGCAAATAGTAAGTAAACTAAAAAAAGATATTGACTCTAACACTATTACAGCTGGGGACTTAAATACCCCACTAACAACCACAGACAGATCATCAAGGCAAAAAATCAACAAAGAGAGCCAAAACCTCAACTTGATGCTCAACCAAATGCACTTAATAGATACCTACAAAATACTCCACAAAGCAACAAAAGAATATACATTTTTCTACTCATCACCACATGGAATGTACTCCAAGATCAAACATCCTCAGCCATAAATCAAGCAAAACCAAATTTCATAGGATCACACACTGCCATGCACCTTTCAGACCACAGTAGAATAAAAATAAATATTAACAATGACAAAATTCCCTCAAAACCCACAAAGACATGGACACTAAACAGCATGATGCTGAACAACTACTGGGTCAACACAGAAATCAAAACAGAAACTAAAAGATTCCTGTAAATAAATGAAAATGAAGAGGCATCCTACCAAAACCTATGGGATGCCATGAGAACAGCTCTAAGAGGGGAATTTATATCCCTATGAACATACATCAAGAAAATGGAAAGATCACAGCTTAACAGCCTAACAAATCACCTAAGAGAGCTGGACAGACAGGTCCACCAAAACCCGAACTTAACTTTGGTTCTTTGAAAGAAAAAGCAAGACTGATGGACCCCTACCTAGAATGACCAAGAGAGAAAAAGTCCAAATAAACACAATAAGATCAAATCACAACTGACCCCAAAGAAATACAAAAGATTATCAGAGATCACTATGCACACCTGTATAGAATCAAACTTGATAACCAAAATAAAATGGAAGACTTTTTGACATCACACAACATCCCAAGGTTGAAACAGGAAGATATTGAGACATTAAATAGACCAATAACAACCCAGGAAATTGACTTCATCATAAGAAAACTACTCACCAAAAAAAAAAAAAAAAACCTGGACAAGATGGCTTCCCAGCGGAATTCTACAGTACGTACAACGAAGAGCTGATACAAATCCTACTGAAAGTATTCCAGGCAATTGAGAAAGAATGCGCACCAACTCATTTTACAAAGCTAACATCACACTAATACTCAACTGGGTAAAGATCCAACAAAAAAAGAGAACTACAGGCCAGTATCCCTAATGAACACAGACAAAAAATTCTCCAAGATTCTAGCAAATGAGATCCAACAACATATCTCAAAAATCATCCACCATGACCAGGTAGGCTTCATCCCCAGGATGAAGGGCTGGTTCAACATTCACAAGACCATTAATGTAATTAAATACATCAACAGATGTAAAAACAAGAACCACATGATTATATCATTAGATGCAAAAAAAGTTTTTTATAAAATCTTGTATCCCTTCTTGATTAAAAACCCTCAAACACCTAGGCATAGAGGAACATACCTCAAAATAGTAAATGCCATCTACAATAAATGCATAGCATATTGCTAAATGCACAGAAACTGGAAATATTTCCCCTGAAAATCAGAACAAGACAAGGCTGACCACTCTCACCCCTCTTGTTCAACACTGTGTTGGAAGTCCTAGCTAGAGCAATTAGACAAGAGAAAGAAATCAGGGATATCCAAATGGGAAAAGAAGAAGTTAAGTTATCCCTCTTTTGCCAATGATATCATCCTATAATACCTCAAAAACCCAAGAAAATCTGTCAATAAGCTGCTTTCACTGATAAAGGACTTTGGCAAAGTCTCGGGGTAAAAATAAAAGTGCAAAAGACAGTTGCGTTCTTATACACCAACAGCAAGCAGGCAGAGAACCAAATAAAAATCACAATCCCATTCACAATAGTCACACAAAAAAATGAAATACGTCAGCATCTTCCTAACCAGAAAAGTGAAAGACCTTTACAATGAGAACTACAAAACACTGCTCAAAGAAATCCAAGAAGACACAAACAAATGAAAAACTATTCCATGCTCATGGATTGGAAGAATCAACATTGTTGAGATGTCCATCCTACCAAAGGCAATCTACAGATTCACCACAATATCAATTAAATTACCAACACCATTCTTCTCAGACCTGGAAAAAACAATAAAGAAATTCAAATGGAAATATAAATGACCACGAATAGCTAAAACAATCCTCGCAAAAGAAACAAAGCAGGAAGTATCATACTTCCAGTCTTTAAACTTTATTATAAGGCTACAATAACCAAAACAGCCTGGTATTGGTACAAGAATAGGTATATGGACCAATGGAACAGGACAGAGATTCCAGAAGCAAAACCTCAATTTCTCAACCAACTCATCTTCAACAAAGCCTCCACTAACAACCACTAGGGAGAGAAGAACCTATTCAGTAAATGATGCTGGGAAAACTAGCTGACCACATGCACAAGATTGAAACAGGACCCCTACCTATCACCATACACAAAAATCAACTCTATATGGATCAAAGACCTAAACATAAAACCTTCAACTATAAGAATCTTAGAAAATGTAGACAATACCCTTATAGAAATTGGAACTGGCAACCAATTCCTGATCAAAACCCAAAGTGCCCTGGCCATGAGAGGTAAGATAGGCAATTGGGACTTCATCACACTGAATAGCCGCTGCAAAGCAAAAAAACATCAAAAGTGGGGAGACAACCCACAGAATGGGAAAAATACTTGCCAACTGTATATCTGACAAAGGCCTAACATCCAGGATCTCTAAGAAACTCAAACATGTGGAGAGGAAAAAAAACAAACAGCTCCATTAAAAAGTGGGAGACAGACATGAATAGACACTTCTCAAAAGAACATATATGGGCAGCCAACAGACACAGGAAAAAGTGCTCAGCCTCAGTAATCATGAAAGAAATGCATATCAAAACCACACTGAGAAGCCACCTAACCCCAGTAAGAATGGTCATCATTAATAAAACAAACAACAACAGGTGCTGGTGAGGATGTTGAAAAAAAGGAATTCTTCTACATTGCTGGTGGGAATGCAAACTAGTTCAACCTCTTTGTCGATTTCTAAAAGAATTAGACATTGACCTTCCATATAACCCGGCAATCCCCCTACTGGGAATATACCTGGAGGAACTCAAATCATTCTACAAAAAAGGTACCTGCACATGCATGTTTATTGCAGCACTATTCAAAATAGCAAAAACATGGAACCAAGCATGCTGCCCATCGAAACTGGACTGGATAAAAAAAAATGTGGTACATATACACAATGGAATATTACACAGCCATAAAGAAGGATAAACATATGGACTTTGTAGCAACGTGAATGGATTTAGAGACCATGATACTTACTGATCTATCACAGAAACAAAGAACAGAGTACCACATGTTCTCACTCATATGCGGACCCTGAACATTTACCATAATACTGTAAGAAAAGGATTGGCAGTAACGGGATATGGCCAGGGTTGGGGAGGGACACAACATCAGTAAAGATACCTGATCCCAAACCAGGCAAAGTGGGGACCAAAGGGAGGCCCAAGCTTTATATAATGACAACTTATATACTTAACCCTGAATTGTACCCCACATCTTTAAAATAAAAATTAAAAGAAAGATATGCACATGATAAAGCATGGTCCTAATTATTAGTTAGAAGATAATTTTGGGACCGGAAAATTACAATTAATGTGATGCAACCTATTGCTGGTTGGTTTTAGCTGTATGCCTATAATAGGCCTTTGATCATTCACTTTCAGGCCTGCAGAATGATAGTTGTTCTATAAATGCACTTGTTTCAAGCTTACTTGTTCACCCGAATCATCTTGTACAATTTGTATTTTAAAAAGTCAAGATAGCTAAAATTTCTTGAATACTTATGTTGCAAGCACTATATGGTATATTGATTTAAAGCCCAGTATCTAATTCAATTTTCAACAGAAAGTCTTTGCAACAGATAGAGTTGAACATCTCTAATCCAAAAATCTGAAATTCAAAAATGTTTCAAAATCAGAAACTTGTTGAACTAGATATGATCATCAAAGGAAATGCTTATTGGAGCATTCTGAATTTTAGATTAGGGATGCTAAACCAGTAAAATGCAAATATTCCAAAATCCAACAAACTCAGAAATCTGAAAGACGTCTGGTCCCAAGCATTTTGGACAATAGATGCTCAACCTGTACTGAGATTCCCATTTGCTGATAAGAAAACTAAGTCTCTAATTCACACAGCTAATAAAGTTGTGGAGTTAAGATTAATACCCTAATAAGTTGTAGAGCTAAGATTAACACCCAAATCTTTTTTTCTCAAAGCCAGTGTTCTTTTCATAATTACATGCAGCCTTCCAAAAAATGAAATGTGATATTGTTTTTAACATCAAAACACTTTAAGCCTAATAAAAGATATGAGATGAATTTCCTAAAAGATCTAAATTGACCAATTTTACTCTCCTAAACTATTTCTTATACAAAGTTCACATACTTAATTCTTTTTATTTACATATTTAAAAAAGAATTGCTTACTTCTACATTATTTGATAGAAGAACTTTATTTTTAAAAGGTACAACTTCTCCCTCTAAAGACTTCATTGCTGTTATATGTTTTGATTCTTCATCAAAGCATACACTGTTAATACCTGTAATACCAAAAGCAACGATTTAAATGCAAAAGGATTAAAAATATAATTACTAGATCTATGTATATCACAATATATAATATGTAACCCATAATATATATTATAATGTAATAGAATTATAATGTATCTCACATAATATGTAGTGTTCCTAGTATTTAAATGTCCTAGTGAGAAAAAAATCACTTTCTTGATCGATATTCTTATCATTATTTTAAAATATTTCTTATCAATACAAACTATTCATGACACAACTCATTGGTAGTTTTACTGTGCATTTAGATATCTGTAGGTCTCTTAATTCATTCATTCCCACCATTTTCCAGAAACAATTTTAGGCAACCTTCTCAACAAATGCACACTAATCAATCAGTAAGAAATGTCCTAACTAATACCCTTTTGGTAGGAGTCTAAAATGTTACAATCTCTCTGGAAAATGACTTGGCAATTTCTTTAAAAATTAAACATATACTTACTAAATGACTTAGGAATTCCACAAGTACATATTGATCCAATAGAAACAAAACATATATCCACAAAAAGACTTGCATGAATGTTCACAACAGCTTTATTTATGATAGCCAAAAACTGGAAATAACCCAAATGTCCATCAACAGCTAAATGGATAAACTGTGGTATATTCAAACAATGGAATACTATTCAGCAAAGAATAGGAGTGAAATATAATTTTAAGTATCTCAAGAAAATATGCTGAGCAAAAAATGCCAGACACAAATTAGTGCATAAGAATATAGACCGATTGCCAGGGCAGTGGCTCATGCCTTTAATTCCAGCACTTTGGGAGGAAAGGGTGAGAGGACTTCCTGGGCCCAGGGGTTCAAGACCAGCCTAGGCAACTTAGCAAGATTTCATCTCTATAGTTAAAAAAAAATTAGCTGGGCATTATGGCATGTGCCTGTAGTCCCAGCTACTTGGAATGTTGAGGTGGAAGGATAGCCTGAGCCCAGAAGTCGAGGTTGCAGTAGCCATAATCATGCCATTGCACTCCAACCTAGGCGACAGATAGAGACTGACTCAAAAATAATAATAATAATAATGCAGACTGATAATTTACTTAAATATACTTCTAGAAACGGCAGAAACTAATCTACAGTGATAGGAATCAGATCAGTGCTTCCTGGAACAGAGTGAAGCAGGAAGAGAAGAGGGTGGAAATGACCCCAGGAGCCTGAGAAACTCTCTCTGTTGATGGAAAGGAAAACGTTTTCTATCTTGTCTGGAGTGGTAGTTAAACAAGTGAATATATGTGTCAAAACTCATCAAACCATACACTTACAATATAAGCATGTATGATGTGTAAATTATGTCAGTAAAGTTATTTTTAAAGTACTAAAATCACTTTCCTAGAAGAGGTAGTACCAACATCATTATAGAGAGCTTAGACAAGAGACAAAAAGATAAGGGGAAAAGGGAGGACAAATAAAACGACCCTTCCCCATTTGAACTGACATCCCACTTTATGTATGTAAAAAACTTAAAACATATTACCTCCTTCTGCTCTTCAGGAAAAAACCTAAGTTATCATTTGCAATATAAAGAAAACTAAATTTTAGAAAGGTAAATGAGTACTGAGTAATAACTAGCAGAGACAGAGCTTAAATGCACGCCTTTGGATTTCAAGAGCTCTTTCAACACTTCCCATCGCCCAAATCAAAGTTATAGATTTAACCATCCTATGCCTTCAGATACACAGGAGTCGGTAAACATTTCTGCAAAGGCCAGAGAGTAAACATCTTAAATTTAATGGGCCCTACGATCTGTCTACAACTCAAGTCTGCACTCACAACATAAAAACAGCCACAGACAATACATAAACTACCAGGCATAGTTATGTTTCAACAAAACTTTATTTGCAGAACAACAGGTAGTGAGCCAGATTTGGTCCATGGGCTACATTTTGTTGAACCCTGATTATAAGCAAAAATAATGGAAATCTTTCACTTCTTAAATTCACTTTGAAAAAAACTATAGCTCTTTCCATAGAGCTGCTTGCTCTACACATAGACTCGTTTGCTTGCTCTTTTCAAGCAATGAAATAGTTTGAGAAAGTAAGTCATCATTTTTACAACCAATCTATTCTATGTGCCGCTAATAAATAACCCATGGAAGTGGCTCAGCAACATCAAAGCACACGGCTAACCACACTTTCCTCCAAGTGCTCTCACCCACCCCCATAGCTCAAGTGTCGCCTCTGCACAATGATTCCCAACCCCACAGCCTCATCCAGGTCTCTCCGCTGACGATATCGCGTTGGATGTCTCTCAGGAGACCTTCAACTCAGCAATGAAGGGGCATGATCTCCTTCACTCCAGGCCTCTGCACAGTCTTCCCTCTGCCTGTCTATGCATTCCTCAGATCTCATCATAGCTGTCGCCTTCTCCATGATGCCCTACATCTCAGCTAAATGCCCTCCCAGATGTACACATGCGTATGTCAATCACAGAAATTGTCACACTGTATTGAATGTGTAAACTTACAACTTTGTCTCCCCCATTAAACTGTAAGTTATTTGAGTGGATGAACTATATTTAATTCAATAGTCTAAAAGCCTAAAATTAGGCCTGGCACATAGATGAAATTCATTAATATTTGTCAAATAAATGTTGACTCCTACCAGCAAATAGCTTCTTAAGATGAGACTGAATCACTGATGGGTTGGTAGACTGGCCCAATATTTCTAATAAATCATCATCACCAATGAAATAAAATCTTGGGAATGCTGACCGTTTTTCCTAATAAAAATAAAAACAAGAAAATAGCTTTCTCTTTTTAAATAATTAAGATATTAATTACTTTACAATTTACATATAGAGTTTCTTAAAAAAACATGCCTCCAAAAATTCATTTAATGATTTCTGACATCTCTGAAGCTGATCAAGAATCGTTAGTAGAGAATTTCTGATTCCTGCATGAGTAGTTAATGTTGTGACTCTGTTGTCCTTCTTGATGTCGGACATTATAGATCTACAAAAGAAAAAAAAATTATTTTCACATCTATTTTAACAATTTTATGGCTAAGAGAGGGAGATTACATTTTTTTGACTGCTTGAAACAAACTAGAGATAACACTATCATAACAGTAATATATCATTATGCCTCTAATAAATAATGCCAAAAAATAATAACATCCCATTACCATTTTTAAATTCCCACATTACAAATTATCTTATATATTCATTTACTGAACAAAAATGAAGCCCTACCCCATAGAGTTAATGATACAGTGAAGAGAAAGACATTAAAATAATTTCTCAAAATGTTTAACTAAAATTGTGACAAATACTAAGAAGAAAAGCACAAAGTGGCTAACAGGCAATCTATAACCTAAGACTTCTTTGAGGAAATGCTTTCAGCTGATAAACGAGTGATGAGTAAAAAGCCAATGAGCAGGAAGGAGTTTCTGGCAAAAATCCTGGGAAAGAGCTGTTCACGTCTGAGGAACTAAAGGCCGAGTCACCAAAACACAAAGGAGAGCAGCACAAGAAAAAGAAAGAACTAAGCAACGAGGAGTTCATGCTTTATCTCTGGAGCAATGGGAAACCATTTAAAGTTTTACTCACCAGAGTCAAAGAAAGAAGTGCTGACACTGCATTTTTAAACAATTGCTCTGGCTGTTGTGTGAAAAACTTATATGCAAGATCAAATCAGGATGCAGTAGTCCAAGTGAGAGAATAAGGAATTTCAAAACAGAATGGAAGAAGCTCGGATAGAAAAGGTGTTCGATTCAAGATACAGTAGGTAAGTAAACAGATACAAAATTTGGTAACTTAATTGTGTATAGAAAGGAGGGAGAGGAAGAGATCAAAGATGTCCAACACACTCCTGCTTTCAGCAAATACATGATGCCACATAGCAAGACAGGAATAGAAAGAGAAAAATGTTGCGCAATTACTGGGGAGTAAGCTCGTGAATTCAGTTTTGACCTATTGGCTGAGAATCCTCAGTAGATTTGAAGCTCAGAAGAGAAATATGGGCTGTTCATATCAGTGGAGGAGACCTCAGCAAACAGAAGAAAACTGACACTGAGAGTGGCTGAGATGACCTAGCGAGAGAGTACAAAGTGAGAAACGGACTGAAGGTTGAAGATGTGGAGAGAGCAGAGAACTAGGTACTAGCAGGAGACCAGAGAGATTGTCAGAAAACCAAGACAGGATAACGTCATAGAAGCCAAGGGAAAGAACAGACTTAACAAGAAAAAGAAACACTCAGTCCTTTTAAATACTACTGAGAAATAAAGTAAAATAAGAAATGAAAACTGTCCACTGAATTTAAAATAGAAAGGTAACTGGTGATTTTAGGAAGTGTATATATATGTATATTAGGTAGAATGGTAATGACAGTGACCAAACCAAAATGGTTCAAAAAATAAAAATGCTTGAATGAGAGTAACAGCTTCTCAAAGGACCCACCAGAGAAAGAGGCTGAATACACAGAGAACACCAATGTACAAGTAAAGCTTGTATTTAGCACTTCAAAATATGAATGAGCAAAAAACTGTCATATGTGTCTATGTTGTACATGGTTTTACTGACCTAAAATCTTCATCAACTCTGTTGAAGCGTGTCTGTTCTTTTGGCAATGCCCCTCGGCCAAAAATGGGTTCCAAATATACCCATTTTCTCTGAATATGATTTAAATTCTGCAGGTACTCATCTAATGTTGCAAGTTTTTTTTCCCAAACTGACACTTTATCTTCAAATCCCTTATAATAAGGAGAATCCTTTAAGGACTGAAGAAGGCATCGGTTATCTCCAACCTGATTTACTGTATCTTTCCAGTCTTTAATCAGCTTGATAGTTCGACTTTGGCTGTCTTCATAATCAGTCAATGTAAACACTGCTCCAACTCCCCAAAGATCAAGTTCACGTAAAGCTTCTCTGATTGTAACTTCACCTTGTGCCCGACTATTTAAATCCTATTTAACACAAAATAGCCATATTTATTTCAATATTAATTAATTTCATCACACAAGTAAGTCATTAAAAATACATTTTATAAGAAAATATATTTTATCTGGCTTTCCATCATGGGCAAAAAATAAATTAAGTAGATATATTTTACATGTAATCCAAGAGAATTACTGGCTACTGTACCAAAGCATATTAGATACTAAATATCCTGGTTCACCTGGTCAAAGTATATACAAAGTTCTACCTATACTTTTTTACTTCTAGACAAGAAAAGCAGAAAATTCAAGCAACCATCACAAAAGACAAAACAAATCTGACTTATTTAAAGTTTTGTATATCAAAAGGCCAAGAATTGGTAAAGCAGAACTTCAGAAATGTTACTGTAAATTCTGATACATCTAAAATGATTAACAATCAACTAAAGTTATCTCCTGGAGAAGGCATTCTTTATAACGTCTCAAGATTATCTAAACATGTTCCAGGACTACTAACAAATGTGAAGATTTACTTTTTGGATAGGAAGTATATCAAGAGTCTTTATATTTTTGAATAGTCAGATAGATGCAACATAGAAAGTCTGCCAAGAATTGTGACAACTCTTACTTTTATCTGAGACCTTTTCTAAACTTGATTAGCAAACTGGCTCTTGGTTTAGTCTCAAATTCTGTATCCCCTGGCTTCTATTTGTAACATATCACATGATTTTAAATGTATTTTATACAAAATGATCTGTATTTGCCTTTTTTCAATTAAAACTGACTCCTTCTTGAAGGAACACTTTTTTGGTATTTCATATTTTTTCCCTCACAAAGAAGAGATTTCAGCTGCATTGTTTTCATATCCACATGCACAATGCCAGACAGATTTGGATGCATTAGTAACGAAATAATGAAATACCATCACTATTTTAAGGGAAGAAAAAAGCTAAGTTGCTATTTTTCTTAAACAACAAAAATATGAAGCAAAATTGAACTTAAAGATCAGATTTATGAAATATTTATATACATGATTCATACTTTAAGGTCTGCAGCTTTGGCTACAATTGTGTCAGCAACTCTGAGCAAATCACCAAACAGTAATTTCTCTAGACTAGTCCCCCTCGGAAGGCCAAGTAGACGAAAAAGGTCAAGCCAGTGATCTGGAGACAGATGCTCCCCTCTCACATATTTCAAGATAGGAATTACAATCTGTTAAAAAATAAAAAAATAAAAAGGTATATGTAAATACACAATACATATATATTAGCAAAACATGCATTACATTAGTATTTACTTTTATGGCAATTATCATCCAAAATTTTAAATATGCCATCATCTTGTTTAAAAATCGTTAAATCATATTCCCAAACATAACTGTATAAAACTTTTTATTAAACATTGCTCTAAATACATACAAATTACTTTTTGCAGTTCTCTGTATTTTAAAACTTCACAAAAAATATTTCTATTTTTTATTATTTTAGGATATGACTCATGTTGCGCTAGGATGTATAAATCTCTATTTTTTTCACTTTAATCATAAATTTCTTACTTATAACTTCTTTCTAACTGGCAGCAGAAATATCAATCATTTCTATGGTTTATTCTATGTTTCTTATTTTCTTCATGCAATGAAATAATTTAATTGGAAAATAAATAAACTAAAATTATAATTCAGGCACTATATAATAAAAAGATAAATGAAAACTCCCAACATCATCAGTTTCTTTTTATTTTTTTTATTTTTTGAGTTGGAGTCTCACTCTGTCGCCCAGACTGGAGTGTAGTGGCCGCTTCCGGCCACCGCAGCCTCGCTGGGCTCCGGCGATCCTTCCGCCTCAGCCTTCCACCTCAGCCTTCCGAGTAGCTGGAATTACAGGAATGCACTACCACTCCTGGCTGATTTTCTTTTGATTTATTGTAGAGATGAGGTCTCGCTGCCCAGGCGGGTCTCGAACCCGCGGGCTCAGGCAATCCACTCACCTCAGCCTCCCAAAGGCGCGGGATTACAGACTGAGCCACCGAGCCCGGCCCAACATCATTTTCAATTAGCAGAATACACAAAACAATCTTACCTGATATTTGTCAACTTCTGATTGTAATTTCACTGTCATCCCTGAATGTTCTTCCATATTCCTTAATTTGTCATGCCAATTCATCAAAAATTCCTCAAACAGATATGTCTTAGTCCTATAAAATACCAAAAACACATCTTAAAATTTACATTCAAAAATCAAACTACCAAATTATAATCTAAATATTGCTTTTTAATCAAACCGAAAAGTAATCCAGTCCTCATTGGCCATTTCCTGAAATCCTTGCTGAAACTCTTCATAAAGGGCCCAAGTTTGTGCACAGCTCTCAATGTCTTTAGAGGTACTGTAAGCCAGAGAGAAGTTAGGCTCCTCTAATCCAAAATGATGGCAATCATCACTATAAAAACAAATATTAAAATATTAAATTTTAAAAACAGAGAAAAGTTAAATATCAATAAAAAATTACTATATCCCATGTGTGTGCAGGTAAATATCCTTAATAGTGGAGACAGACAATGGGAAACTAGCTATTTTATGTAAGAATTTTACTACTTATAAACAGGCTCTACTAGATTCATTAGCAAGCATTGTTTCCAAAGGAGTCATAATTGAGTTGGTAATATATAAAGAGAGATTTTTATGTATGTATTATAAGTCTGTCATAATCTGAGCGGAGACAGTCTTCTCAGTTGAAAGGGGTAGTAGAATATAAGATGGTCTTCATCTAATCAGTATGATTCCATTTTATTAATAATTTGGTAATAAAATATTCTCTCACTTATTAAAGCAATTATTTTATGGACATGCTTGCTTAAATAGCCCAAACCTAAAGCAGTGCTCAATAGTTTATATTATTATAATCCATATTTTTCTTTGAAGTCTTATTACTTATTTTGCTAGATTAATCTTTTTCTCAGCACTAAAAGTAATTTTTTCAAAACCTTAACACTGTTTTTAAAAAGCATAAGGTCATCAAAAGTGAATATTCCAATACGTTATACAACTTTTAAGTAAACTTAATTTTCTATTCTATTTCTAGACCTTTCTTAAAATTTGCTTTCTCTTAATATCCTTATATAACCCAATCACGACTCCTAAAACAGCAGTAACATGAACTTACTATTTGTATTTTAAAAACTGATGAATTTTATAAAAAGGAATTAAGACAGCAGATATAAGAAAATTACTAGCTTGACATATAAATTAAAAACTTTTTTTCAAAGCTAGCACTATTAGTTTTAAAGAAAAAACATACATCAGCTTTTTTCTTATGACTTCAAGATCATCAAACTCAATTTTTTTCTCTTTTATTAACTTCGCACTTTTATCAAGAGTATTATGTTGGCCAGTTTCAATAATATCATCACCAGGCTTTAGCTGGTCCCAACGAGCTTTAAATTTTTCCAGTTCTTGATAATAGATCTGAAGACGTGACTTCACATTTCCTTTCATCACTTCCATCTATAAGCCAATAGAGTTTAAACAACTTAAAGGATAGTAAAATCTCACTTCATTTTCACCTTTTACTTCCAATAGTTTCTATTTAAAAGTGAAAAAATATCAACATCAACTTTTCAAAGGACTGTTTTCATTTTAATTATTGATTTCAAGTATAATAAAATAATTCAGATATAAAATAAGACCATAACTTTATAGTAACAAGAGTCAACCCTCAATATCATTTTTAAAAATTGTTCATGTGACTAACCACACCCATTACAACTACCAACAAGGTGATGTAATTTTTAAAAAGTTTGTTCAATGACTGTGGATTGTTCTACTTGAGTACATAACTCTTAAATTAAAGAAGGTATTTCCCAGTCTCCCGTGCAACTAAGGGCCATAAGACTAACTGCTGGTCAATGAAACATGAGTGCAATAAATGTGTCCAAACTCCAGGCTGTGCTCTTAAAAGACAGACAGTGCCCCTTTCTTTTTCTGTTCCCCTGCGTCCTCCCTATAGGTAGCATCTGAATGTGGTACTGACCCATCGACGAAGATACTCTCAAGACAGTGAGCAAATGAGATGGAGGAAACATGGGCCTCAAACAAAGTGACAGGCCAGAGGCCCCATGTCAGCTTACTGTCTAACATGAGAAAAAGGAAGTTGAAATTCTGGGGATCTCCATTAGAGTAATCAAGCTGATATCCTAATAAATTTAGTAATTAAAGAAAACATGAGTTTCAGAAATAAACTTAAGCCATACATATCAACAGTAGGTCAACAAAAAGTTCATTTGAAAGACTGAAAATAATGTATATATTGCAATGGGACTAGTTTCTCCTTGATATGAGAAAAAGTGAAGAAAAGCCGTGTGGAACAATCATCATTTATAGAAAGTACTTTTCTATGAAAGTACTAGAGAAGATCAATTTTAATACTCGCATTTAATTCTTATAAACCTGGGCTACAAAGAAATGAAGATAAGCAAAAAATCTTAAGTGAGAAAAAAAGTCAAGCTTTCATTTTAATAAAATAATTGAAAGGTTCTCACCTGCTCCTTAATCATAAGCTGGTGACTTTCCATCATCAACTCAAACTTATCCCACTTAGCTTTCAGGTTACTAATTGTTTCTAAACCTCCACCAGCCACAGTTCGTAAAAGTCTGTTTTTATCTTCAGCTTCTTGAAATAAGGGCAAAATCTAAAGGTTAAAAAAAAATGTAAATAACTTATTTTATCAAATATCCTAAAATTTCATTTATTTCAATTTTTGTTTCATAATTTGCTCCTTTAAAATCAAACTATTTGGCCAGGTGTGGTGGCTCACATCTGTAATCCTAGCACTTTGGGAGGTGAAGACGAGAGAACTGCCTTAGCCCAAGTGTTTGAGACCAGCCTGGGCAACTTGGTGAGACCTCGACTCTACATTAAATAAAAAAAATAAGCCAGTCATAGTAGTGTATGCCTGTGATTCCAGGTATTTGGAAGGCTGAGTCAGAAACATGGTCTGAGTCCAGCAGGTTGAGGCTGTGGTAGCCGTGAGTATGCCATTGCATTCCAGCCTGGGTGACAGAGTAAGACTCTGACTCAAAAAAATACATATAATATAATAAAATAAAGACTTTTGCTTTTAAATAATTTGTTAAAATCCAGGATATGCTGATTTGGAAAACCAAAAAACCCTAGGTATAAACTTTCCAATAGTTATTTATTATTATACAGAAGGTCAACGAAGGTATTTAGACATCAGAGGTAAAAAAGCATTCTGGCCTTGGTGACACAGCAAGACCCTGTTAAGAAATATAAATAAATAAATAAATAAATAAATAAATAAATAACTTCTAAAAGAGGTAAATTAGTGACTGTCTAAGAGCATGTGTTAACTAAATTGTCCTATGCAACAGAGAAGAGAAAGTCATGAAAAAGGTGATTAAGAAAGAGACAAGTGAAGAAATAAAATTAAGCTCCTGCATTCAGAGTATTTGACTGAAATGCCCAAAGTTGTGCATAGTTAACAGATTGTTAAACAATCTGTGTGTAGGTCAATAGGTGCTAACTTGCTTGAATTCCCTCTAAACCTTTTAACACCCTGTATCCTATAATTAATATCTGTGTTTTCACTATTCAACAAAGCAGTAAAATATATTTAAAGACTTTTAAATATCACTGAGCACACACAATAAAACAGACAACACAGGAAATCCAAAGCTATCTCAATGACCAGCTTGCAATCCCTGGGCAGGATGAGTTCTATCTGAGAAACAGAAAACCCAATGGACTAAGAAGCCATGCAGTACTAGCAGAATTTTAATTTCCTACGTGAACGAAATTTGTTATTCTGTAAAGATATCACAACAGTTCCCTAGCAGTCTCTCCGCCTCTAGGACTACCCTAAATGCCAACAAGAGGCACACCAAAAGAGAATTCTGGGACACCTGGGGCATAAAGTCCAGCCACGACTACTCAACGCCCCCAGAAAGTAAGAGTCTGTGGTCCTCGATGTGGCGCACATGACAGATTCTGCCCAGTTCTTCAATTACCTCACGCCACTTCCCACTTCACATACTCTCTCACACAACGCCTAACTGCGAACTGTTCTCAGTAGTCATGTCTCCTCTTAGGCTGTATGATGTTACACTTTCCTCTTTCCTTCCACTTCATTCATCTCCTTTGCTCCTCCTCCTATGCATGAGGTCTAAATTTTGCAAGGCCCAACCCTGGTCTTAGACCCTCTGCTGTTTGTTCTCTACCAGGTGGTCTAAGCCAGTCTCAAGGCTTAAGAGTGCTTAAATATCGTGAATATAAAGAAGACTTCCAAAGGTATATCACTAGCCCTTACTTTTATATTCCACATTCAGCTTCTTTCAGACTGTCAGTTGCTTCTCTAGTCATCTTCATCCCAGAAAATGACATCTTCCCAGTTGCTCAAGCCAAAATCCTAGACATTTTGATCTCTCTTTCTCTAACCACCCCTCCCACTTATGCATTGGAATATCCCCTTGATTCTAACTCTAAAATATGTCTTCAATCCCTCAGTCCCATCTCTGCTACTACTATCATCTCACGTCTACCACACTGTAATACTGGCCTCCCCACTACTTTTGTTTCTTTCCAATTCATTCTCCACAGAAAAACCAGAGTCACCACATCAAAATTTAAAAGACACTGTGTCACTTCCATGTTTAAAAACCTCTAAAACTTTTCAATATATCACACACAAAAAAATCTGAAGTCATTATGATTGTTTAAAGGTGCCTTCATAATCCGGTCCTTGCCTCCCTTTCCAATTTCACCTCATACTATTCTCTTCCTTGAATACTATGCTTTATTTTTTTTAAATAAAGATGTAGAGTTCAATTCAGGGTTAGGTATACAAATGTTCAGCATGCAGGTACCCTTGTTGATGAGGTGTGCCCCCCCTGCCCCCGGACAGTTTCCCACTACTGCCAATCCCTTTCTTATTAGGAATACTATGCTTTCTTAACAACTAATGTTCTTGATTACATTTCTAGCTATCTGTACCTTGAGGTAGAGAAGCTCCTTCTCTACTGCAAGATCTCTGTACATGCTGTCCGTTCTTTTTGGAGTGACCTGTCTCAAATCTCAGAATAATTGTCTCCTTCTATCTTTCAGGCCTTAGTTCAAATGCCATCTCTCTGAGAAGGTGTCCCATGATTACTCACCCTAAGTAGCATCCCCTAGTTGAGCATACTCATTCATGTTATTCCTACTTCTCTCATTCCTCTCTCTCTTGCTCTCTTTCTCTCTCTCTCTCTTTCTCACTCACTCTCACTCTTTCACACACACACACACACACACACACAAACAAATGTACATTCCATAGGAACAGAACACGTTCACAGTCGCATCCCCAACTCCCAGCCCAATGCCTGGAATACATCAGAGTACACCTAGCTGTCAAATAAATAAATGCCTCTGTGCTAACTGCCACAGCTCTTCCTTTTTAAGTTAATACCTTCTAGCAGACATACTTGATTCACCTTTAAATCCTCTTTTATATCTTTAAGCCTATCATATAAATGTTTGTAATTCTTTCCAGGAGGAAGAAATATTATTTTATTCACCTTTAAACTCTCTTTACAACTTTAAGTCTATCACATAGTAGGGACATATAAGTTTGGGTACTAATTTGAATTATTTCTTCTAGCTCTAAATATAATTAAAATCATCCATAATATATTTCATAAAACTTTGGCTTGTTCATTCTGAGCTCTAACCTTCTGGATATTGTTTTATGAGCCTTTATCACTCATCTTTGTCTTTACTGATGAGTCTTCCATCGTGCGTGCGTGTGTGTGTGTGTGTGTGTGTGTGTGTTGCTAATTCAGCTCTCACTTCATACTTCAGCATTCTAAAATTATAACCCTAAAGGCAACAACATGAATTACTTAAGTTTACTCTATTCTCATATGCCACATCCTAAGATAGACTACAAATACTTCTGAAAATAATATTAAGTATTACCACTACTCTTTAATTATACTAATATAGCATCAAGAGTCCAATCATGAGCTGGCCAGTTGGACCAGATTATTGTGGCTCTACTCATAATGTTGAGATTATATATTTATAAATGATAACATAAAATTATCCCAATTTAAACATTCCCAGCACATTAAAAATAATAATAAATATAACTTTTCTTTGTGATTCTCACCTCTGGCTTCCGTTCCTGTAGCTTACTATATTGTAAATTTGCATCACCTATTTCTTCCACAGACTGGGGCAAAATTGTTAAGACTTCCATAGCCTCAGTGACAAATGTATCGATTTCATGTAAATGAGCTGAATAGGTAACATTGAAATATAAGAAACATTATTATTATCACCAAAAATATTTAATTACATAATTTCTAAGTCAACAAGTGTTAGAAGTAATCACTATATGGAATCTATTAAATCCTAAATTATCATTAGCTTTCATAAAACAAAATTTCAAGAGGCAAACTAAGCAAAAATCATTTTTCCCATGAAAGTTGAGTTGCTTCACATTGCACTTAAAATTTTTAAGAAAAATTAAAATGTATTCATTCTTAGTATATTTTACTAAAGATTAGGAACATTTTCAGTCTTTATATAATACAGTAAAGCATGCCCATTTAAAGAAAAAAAGAATCAAGGTTGGACTGTGGGAAATAATGTGTCATTTGAAGAGATAAGAAGAAATAAATACATTATACCAGAATCATCTACCTTTCTCAGTCACATATGCAATCAACTAATACTCGCACAGGTTACAAATAATAAAGATGTCTTCAATTTTTTGACCTGTTAAGGACTGAACACTGACTTTTCTATTTTTTTTAAATGATCATTTTGAGAATATTTTATTTCATAACACTTCAGTTTTAATTTTTAATCATCACTGAGGTTAATATTTTACAACTATTAAAGTATATCCCTTTTCATACAAAATTAAGTGAAAATAAAAATTAAAAATTGTCTTTACCCTGGATAGACTTCTTCAAAGAAAGAACAAGCAGATCAAATAACTTTTGGATGAGATCATCAATCACAGTCTTTACAGGGCTGCAATTAATATTTAAACAATCCACCTTGACAGCACTGAAAAATGCCAATGGACATATTTTGATATGAGAAACACTAACTAGAGGAAAAGAGTACCAATATAATACTATAATAATTTTGTGTAATACATTTTAAAATGTAAGTCAAAAGTGATCTATAAGCACATTTTGATTTAATTTGGCAAAAATGCTTCATACATTCTACTTTGAAGTGTTTCATTGAACAATTATTTCATTATAATACTACAATTTTGATCAGCTTTTTAAAAAGAGCATCACATTATTAATTACTGAAGTATCAACAGAATATATTTAAATGTTTACAAGCTCCTGTCACAGCATGCAATATATTTATTTAAATATCCATAAAATAAATTCACTTTCCTGCAGCTAAAATACAAACAATAATAAGAGAATTACAGATAGAAAGTGAATATCAATTATTAATGCACTAAAAAAGAAGATACCATCTATCAAGTTGACCAAAATTTAATGAATGGTTAATTTGCAATTTCAATTGTGTGGGCAAAAAGAGATCCCTCAGAACTATTGGTCAAAGTATAATATAATGCAACCTTTGTAAAGAGGAATTTATGTATCAAATATTTCTAAAATAGGCACATCCTTTGTTTTAATAGCTCCACCTTTAGAATTTATCCTAAGGAAATTTTAAAGTCAGACTCCAAGACTTATACACACAACTATCTTCATCAAACTATTAACTATAATAGTGAAAACTCAGAAACAAGCTAAATACAGGAATGGCTAAATAAATTATTCTGTACCCATATAATTAAAAATCACATTTTTGAGGAATAAATAACATGGCAAAATACTAATACAATAGTATTAAATAAAAATAGGGTACAGTATGATCCAAATTTTTAAGTGTATGTGCTAATGTCCAAAACATCAAATGCTAAGAGCAACTGCCTCTGTACTTTTCTATATTTTAAAAAACTTAGGAAACAATGTATTATTTTAAAAATCAGAAAAAAATGGCATATGACTTTAAAAAGACTAATGCTTTGCATTGTACCCTAATGCAAATTATAATGCTCTAAGCAAAGAGAAGCTAAACCAGACCTGCTCATATGAGCAAAATCTCATATATCTTATACAAAGTTAAGAAAAAGATCTGAAAATTTAGGTCAAAAGATTTAAAAAGCTACTTTTAAACCACAAAGCCAGTGAAATCTTTGGGAAGCAAGTTATATGAATTAAGTGTGCACAGTTTTTTAATAAAAATATAGTTTTCTTTTAAAGCTGTATGTATTTATTCTCAATCCCCACTGGCTGGAGAGGTTTAAAACTACAGTTCCTAACAACCAAAAGTCATACAAGCCAATTGCTTGATACATGAAGTTACATGATTTCTGAAATCCTGACACGTAAAGGGACACGATTTCTGATAATTGATGCATGAAGATAGATGATTATGGAAAACCTAAAAATTACATTATATTATATTTTGCTAATGAATAAACATAAGGTGACATAATTACAAAAATGTTTTACTCATTGACTACAGAATGTTTGGACAACATTCACCTTTCATTTGAAAATATTCATAGCATGCGACTGAGATTCCATTCAGCCATAGACAGAATGGGAAGATGCCTTATTATGCATCAAAGATAAATGTCCTAATTATTTTCTTACTTCACTATCTGGAATACATTATTAAAATATAGTTTTTCTAATCTTACAGCATATTTCATGTACACAACAAACACGCAGATATTTATTTTATTGGTACTTTTGAAAATATGCTGCAAGATTAGCTTAGATAAATATATGTTAATTTATTATCAAGAAATAGTAAAATAAAAAATTGAACGTAGGGCAGGCATTCTTTGTTTTGTTCTGTTTAACTTTGGTAAGGAAGTATACATAGAAAAGTTGTCTATATAGCAGGGGACAAATAGTAGAGGCAGCAACAGGGTCCCTGAGCAGTCAAGTGGCAGCACTAAGCCAGAGAAGATGGGCAGGACTGAAATAAAGACAGGACGACAGAGAAGAGAATAAACAAGCACTAAGAAAGACTATCTTATCTTTTCCTTTCTTCAAACGAATATTAAAGGCACTACCATTATGCAAATCACCCAAGTGCAAAAAAAGCTCAAGTCATTTGTCTCTTCTGTATTCCTCATCCCTCGTCTCCCAATAAATAAGATTTCATAATTCCTCCTCCTCATTCTGAGTACCAACAACTTAATTCAATAAATGTTCACGTCAGACTAGCCTGTCTGTTTCCAAGATCTCTTTATTCTACACCATGTAGCTCACTCTTTCCCTATTAACCTTCCTAATATACAGCTTTGGTACTGATGCACCCCTGTTCAGAAACCTTCAAAAACCAACCATTCTAAAATTAATAAATGTAAATTCCCACTCATGGAACGTATTGCTAGGAGTGGTTCCAGTGGTGAGAATTTCGGATAACAAAGGGGATATGATCTCAAGCAGTGAGGTTATGAGACTCCCCTCAAATAGAGCAACATTAGGAACACTTTGTTGTGTGCCTCTTGGGATACTCTGAGAGGAAGCAGAGCAGAGCAAAAGCACTGCGAAATCTCACTGGCTGTATAACACTCCAACCGCTCTCACTAGTAGCTTTGGACTACACTTCAGGCTGTGCCAATGCATACCAAACACTGGCTCCTCATACCAGATCTGAAGAGAAGCCTCTTCCCCCTGTCCATTCTCGGCAATGTGCTACCCAGATGATACACAAATGTCATGGCTGAGGTCTAGGAGATGATAAGAAGCTGATCAACTTCAATGCCACTAAGTAGACCTAAGCACCCTTACTACCCACAATCCAAAATTATTGTGGTATATAAGTACTAAGTGAGCCTCTGATACCTTGGAAGTCGTTCTACTTCTTTCCCTTTTATTTTCAATGCTTTAAAATTTTTCTCCCAATCATATACAGTAAAAAGATGTTTTTCCACCAGAGCTTCCATATCAACTTGCCCGATTACAATCCATTCCTATTTAAAGAACAAAAAACATATTACTAAAGAAATAAAACTAATTAAAGTAACATTTGAAAGATTAGGATCTAACTGTTAGGGCCAATAAAAGGGGGCAAATGTAAGGAATTCAAGTAAATGTAAATTTAAGTATGTAAATGCAATTATTACCGCATAGCCTAAAGAATGAACGTGGGAAAAAAGACATAATATGAAAATGCAGTAATCATAAATTTTTTAAAGGAAATTATAAAAATCTTTTATATTCTCTTCTCAAACTAGATACATATAAAGTTCAAAGAATCACTTCTGCAAAGCCAAGAGTCACAATAGGCTACAAATCCATTCATAATTCGGATTCACCCTAGAAATCTAAAATGCAGAAACACTGCAGTGGCGTTAAGGAACTGGTCAAATTCTTAGTTATATCAATCTTAGTCTCAAGATCAATACAAAAGAGCAATGCGATGAGGATTTATGTTTGGAGTTAGCAGGGGTCATGCACTTAACCAGATATAAGCAGCTAAATCACCCTGATTTCATTAACATTTGAGGACTTCAGAAGAATTAAAATTGGTACAACAGAGTCATGTCACATTTCAAGTTAACAACAATTTAAAAACAAAAAAAAAGTAGTTTTTCAATCTTCACAAAACAGTCAAAGACAAAATAAAATTTGTATAGCTTTTTTCTACTTGCAGCACAAGACATTTGGATAAAAATCTACAAATCTGGCATTCTAGTTCATGATATTTTAATTTTATGCTACACAATATAAGTTAATCATTTGTATATTCAAAGTTAATTCAATGAATCAGATGAAATTTTATTATAGAAAAATGGAAAAGTGTATGTTCTGTACCTTATGTTGATTCAAAACAGCTGATAATCTTCTAAACAGATCTTCTGCTTTGCTGAAAATAGTCAGAAATCCACTTGCATTTCTATCAATCATAACAGAAAAAACAGATTCGTCTCCTGCCTCACCCACGCCCTTAAACTGATTGGGAATGCTGATGAATCTCTTCATTTCTCTGTAATATTTAGCCCGGATTTCTTCGAAAGGGGGCCTGAATTGTAATCGTCCCTGTCTGAAAGTAAACAAACAACTTTAAAACATAAATTATTAGAAAACCATCCGTTGAACATTAAACTCGGGTTTAGCAACATCTTACTTGTAAGTTAAGTCTATGTTGATTTCTGGCAGATTCTCGTTAAGTGCTTCTAAGCCCATCTGATACTGATGCTCCAGAGCTTTGTACAGTTGGTGATTCCAGTGCTGTTTCCATGCACACATGTCCCTTGCTTGGAACCCCTGTGACATTCACATTTTTTATTTAAAATTAGGCAGGAGAGATTTTTTTCATTTAACATTTTCATGTCACATAAAACACAATTATAAGCACACACACAAAAAAACTCACCTCATTTTTCAAATCTTAAAGCATGTACCGCCTTAATGACTACTTTTAGTACTTTTAATATAGACTTATGTAGTCAAATATGAAAATCTCTAATCTTCATAAATACATATATAATATATATCACATATAAACAACATATAGATGTAAGGATGTAAGAAATTCAGTAAAATGCATTTATATTTTTAATTTATTTATTATAGAGTTGTGGGGTACAAGTGAGGATTAACTCTGTAAGTAGGCTGCACGCAGGTGAAGTTTGGACATCTAACGACCCTTATTCCCCCCGGTAGGGGACCAGGACCCCAGTGTGTTGTCAGGTGCTTCCTGCCTCCTCCCTTCCTTTCTCCCCTAGAAGTGCCCAGCAACTGCTTATCCCACCCTTGTTCTAATGTGACTAATAATCAGGGCCCACTTATGAGTGAGAGCATATAGTATTCAGCTGTTTCTGTGATAGTTCACTAAGTATGATGGTCTCCAACTGCATCCAAGTTGCTATGAAGTCCATGATTTTATTATTCTTTATGACTACATAAAACTTCATCATGTGCATGTACCACATTTTCTTTATTCAGTCTACTTTCAATGGGCAGCAGGGTTGATTCCATGTTTTTGCTATTGTGAATAGTATGGCAATAAACATGCATGTGCAGATGTCTTTTTGGTAGAGCAATTTATGTTCCTCCAGGTATATTCCCAGAAGAGGGATTGCTGTATCATATGGAAGATTAATTCTTAGTTCTTCTAGAAATCACCACACTGTCTTCAAACGAGATTGAATTAGCCTGCATTCCCACCAAGAGTATAGAAGCATTCCCTTTTTTCCACATCAGCACTTGTTTTTTGACTCATTAATGATAGCCATCCTTACTGGAGTTAGGTGATACCTCATTATAGTTATGATTTGCATTTCTCTGATGATAAGTGAGGCTGAACATTTTTTCATGTGTCTATTGGCCACCTGTAGGTCATCTTTTGAGAAGAACCTTTTTATGTCCTTTGCCCGCTTTTTAATGGGGTGTTTGTATTATTCCTTTTACTTAAGTTCCTTGTAGATCCTGAATGTTAGACCTTTGTCAGATGCACAATTTGCAAATATTTTTTCCCATTCTATGGGTTGTTACTATTCTCTTGATGGTTTCTTTCACTGTACAAAAGCTTTTCAGTTTGATGAGGTCCCATTTGTCTATCTTTCTTAGTTTCTATGGCATTAGCTTTTGGGGACTTGGTCAAGAATTTGTTGCCTACTCCAGTGTACATAAGGGTGTTTCCCACATTTTCTCCTAGGATTCTTACAGTTTGAGGTTTTATGTCTTTGGTGCATTTTTAGTTGATTTTTGGATATGGTGACAGGTAAGGGTCCAGTTTCATTGCTCTGCATTGGTTAGCTAGTTTTCCCAGCACCGTTTGCTTACTATGGTCTACTTTCCACAGTACTTTTATTTATTTTTTTTTTTTGAGTTGGAGTGTCACTCTGTCGCACAGACTGGAGTGCAGTGGCCGCTCCCGGTCACTGCAGCCTCGCCTGCTGGGCGCCAGCGATCCTTCCACCTCAACCTTCCAAGTAGCTGGAACTACAGGTGCACGCTACCACGCCTGGCTAATTTTTTGATTTATTGTAGAGGTGAGGTCTCTCCAAGTTGCCCAGGTGGGTCTCAAACCCACAGGCTCAGGCAATCCACTCACCTCAGCTCCCAAAGGTGTGGGATTACAGGCTGAGCCACCGAGCCCGGCTCCACAGTACTTCTTATTGGTTGCTTTGTCGAAGATAAGTTGGTTGACAGACCGTGTTTTTACTTCTAGAATCTCTGTCCTGTTCCATTGGTCTTTGTGCCTAATCCTGTACCAGTACCATGCTGTCTTGGTTATTGTAGCCTTGTAATAAAGTTTGAAGTCTGGAAATGTGATACCTTCAGATTTGTTCATTTTGCTGAGAATTGTTTTGGTTATTTTTGCTCTTTGTTGTTTCCATATGAATTTCTGTATTGTCATTTTCATGTCTGTGAAAAATGATGTTGGTAATTTGATGGGTATTGCATTGAATCTATAGATTGTCATGGGTAGGTAGGATGAGCACTGTGACAATATTGATTCTTCCACTCCATGAGAGTGAGATTTTTTTTTCCCATTTTTGTGCCATCTTTAACTTCCTTGAGCAGCATTCTGTAGTTCTCACTGTAAAGGTCTTTCGCTTCTTTGGTTAGGTGGATGCCAAGGTTTTATTTTTATTTTTTTGTGTGTGTGGCTACTATAAATGGCATTGTGTTTTTCATTTGGTTCACCACTTGCTTGTTGCTGGTGTATAGAAATGCAACTGTCTTTTGCACATTTATTTTGTAACCTGAAACTTTACGAAACTTATTTATCAATGCGAGGACGCTTTTGACAGACTCCATAGGATTTTCTAGGTGTAGAATCATATGGTCTGCAAAGAGGGATACCTTAACTTCCTTTTTTCCTATTTGGATACCCCAAATTTCCTTCTCTTGACTGATTGCTCTGGCTAGGATTTCCAGCATTATGCTGAATGTGAAGGGTGAAAGTGGACATCCTTACCTGGTTTGCATTCTTTGGGGGAATGTTTCCAGCTTCTGTCCCTTGAGCAAAATGTTGGCTGTGGATTTATCATAGATGGCTCATATTGTTTTAAGGAATGTTTCTTCTATGCCTAGGTGCTGAAGGGTTTTTATCAAGAAGGAATGTAGATTTTGCCAAATGCTTTTTCTCCATCTAATGAGATGATCATGTGGTTCTCGGTTTTATCTGTTAATGTGCTGAATTATGTTTGCAGGCCTGTGAATGTTGAACCAGCCCTGCATCCGGGGAATGAAGTTCACCTGATCATGGTGGATAATCCTTGATATATGTTGCTGAATCCAATTTGCTAGAATCTTGTAGAGAATTTTTGTATCTATGTTCATGAAGGAGATTGTTCTGTAATTCTCTCTCTCTTGTTGGGTCTTTGTTAGGTCTGGGATTCAGTGTGATGTTAATTCTATGAGTTAGGAAGTATTTCATCTTTCTCAATTGCCTGAAGTACTTTCTTTAAAATTGTTAATAGCTCCTCTTTGTATATCTTGTAGAATTCAGCTGGGAAGTCATATGGTCCCAGGCTTTTTTTGGTGGGGAGACTTCTTATGATTGAATTGATTTCCTGAATTGTTACTGCACTGTTTAGAGTTTCAATTTCTTCTTGCTTCAAACTGTTGAGGTCGTGTGATGCCAGAAAGTCCTCCATTTCCTTTATATTTCCTAGTTTACTTGCATACAGGTGTTCATAGTAATCTCTGATAATGTTTTGAATTTCTTCAGTGTCATTTGTGACTTTGTCTTTTTCATTTCTAATTGTGTCTATTTGGACTTTTTCCTCTCTCTCTGTTTTTTATAATCTGTCTGGCCATGGGTCCATCAATCTTATTGATCCTTTCGAAGAACCAGGTTTTGTCTTGTTGATTTTTTCTGTGATATTCTTGTCTTCTATATCCTGCAATTGTGACTTTATCTTTATCTTAGTGGCCTGGATTTTTCTACTGAAACTAGGATTTAGGTGATCTTGCCTTTCCCGCTCCCCTTTGTGTGATGTTGGGCTGCTTACGTGTGATCAAAAATATCAGTAAAATTTAAAAACCAAACAAATATTAAATTACTTTTACATTTAGACTTTATTTTATGATGTGTTACCACAAACAATTGTTTATTTTGTGAACTTCTTAGTCCTTTTTCAAAAATTCCCATAAAATATAGCTTTTCTCTTCCCATCCCACTTTCTAAAAAATCCACTATACATTTAAAAACATAAGAAATTTAAAATATTAGAATGCTGAGGATAGTTTACATACATTTTTGCTTCTATACAACCCTATATACCAATTTTAGCACTTTTGATGTTTTTCTTAAAGTTCTTAAAACTCAAAATATATGTAAATGTGTGAGACCTCTGGTGATATTCAGCTAAGATCCCATTACCACCTACTGTGTAACAGGCTCTGTTCTAGTCACCTTTATATACATCATCTCTGACATACGAATATAAAAAGAACTGAAATTTTACCCCCAAAAAGAAAAAAAACTGTGAAATAAAGTCATTTAGATTATTAAGCTTCTGCCTAAAGTTAACTTTGTGTCCTATGGATGTTATAATCACCTAAAAGAGAACTAAGAAGTATTAGATAATTAAACACCAAGTCAGAAAAACTACAAACTCTGAATTGAGGGATTTGGTGTTCCAAAAGATAAACAGAAACTTATTTTTGTATTTTTTCAAACATAAACTCACTGTTAATGTATGGTCTTTATATATAATTCAGTTTTTGAAAACCCAGATTTATTAGAAATTAGAAAAGATTTAAAGATAACCTTTAGGAATGTCTCATCAATTCATATACTATATTCACATCCTGCAAAGGTCATATTTCAAAGTAGAGACGCGAAGTAGCACACTCTACCTGTGCTTCCACACTTGCTAAGCCAGTCCTCAGTTCTTGTAATCCATCTTTCCAGCGCTGTTGCTGCCGAAGTAGATCAATATTCATAAGAGCAACCACCTATTAAAAATTAAAGCATGAGCATCCAAAATATTGCTGGAAAACAGTCAAGTTTCAGTGGAGAAACCTGATGACACCACCTTCACCAAGTGAGCAAGTTTAAGTCAACCGACAATATGACATATTGACCCCCGATGGATGTACTGAGCAGGGCAAAGCTTCACTCACTTCTGTGCTATTCCTGCCAAAACTGCATAACCTCGGTCTCATCATGAAACATCATATAATCCCAAATCAAGAGAGATTCTACAAAATAACTGACCAGTTCTCAACAAAATCATGAAAAACGAGGAAAGACTGAGGAGGGGGAGACTCCAGAGACCCAGCAACTAAATGCAAAGTGAGATCCTGGCCTGTGTCCTGGAAAAGAAAAAGGATGTTTTTGGAAAAAGTTGTAAAATTCAAAACCAGTCTGTTTGTTTGTTGTTGTTGTTACAAGGTTTCTATTATTTTGACAAATTAGAGAGTGTATTCTTTTTTTAGTTTTTGTTTGTTTTTTATAAATTTTAGATTGAGGGGGTACATGTGAAGGTTTGATGCATGGGTATATTGGGTGATGCTGGGGTTTGGGCTTCTAGAGAACCCATCACCCAAATAATGAGCACAATGCCCAAGAGACAGTTTTTCAATTCTTAACCCACTCCGTCTCACCCCTTTTGAAGTCCCCAGCGTCTACTGTTTCCATCTTTATGTCCATGTGTACCCATTGTTTAGCTCCTAAACACACCCAACCTTGTCTGTTTCCTGGATTGATAACCGTATTAAGGTTGTAAACACTAGGGGAACCTGGGTGAAGGGTAAAATGTGAACTCTGCAATATTTTTGCAACTTTAAGCCTCAAATTATTTCAAAAATGTTTTAAATTGTATCTTAATTATTTTTTAATTAATACTATTCATATATTAATTCATTCATTAATACTATTCATAGTTTACTCAATTTTATAAATAAAATATACCTTTTCACAAAATGTAGTGTGCCATTTTCTTAGTTTTCTATTTTCAGTGGCAAGTCGTTCAGCAGCATTTTGGAGTATTTGGATGTAGCCTTCTAATTCTTTAGGATTATCCCAAGTAATTTGTGATTTTCCTCCACTTCCTGCTTTTGAATTCTATTGTACAATAAATAACATTCAGCATTTAAATGCATTTATTTCCAAAAGATTCAATATTCTACATCACAAGTCCAATTATTCCCAAAATCTACAACAAAGAAAGCACATAAGGCTGGGCACAGTGGCTCATGCCCGTAATCCCATCACTTTGGGAGGCCGAGGCAAGTGGATTGCTTGGGCCCAGGAGTTCAAGACCAGCCCAGACAACATAGCAAGCTCTCATATCTACAAAAATTAAAAAAAAAAAAAGCTGAGCATGGTGGTACGTGCCTGTAGTCCCAGCTACTAGGGAGGCTGAGGTGAAAGGACTGCCTGAGCCCAGGGTGTTGAGGCTACAGTGAGCCATGATCATGCCACTGCCCTCCAGGTTGATGACAGAGACTCCAACTCAAAAAAAAAAAAAATCAAATAATCTTCCATTTCATAAATAAGACCAAGATGAGTAGACCATTTCTTCCAGCTTCTCCCTCTCTCATCTATAAACCCTGCACAAGCAAGCACTGAAAGACTAAAACGTAGAACAAAGAAGGCAGACAACCCAGAAACCACAGGAATAAAGAGCAGCACACCCAGATTTCCCTATTGTCTCCTAGATATTCAGGACAGGGTGCTGGAGAAGCTTCACTCTGGAGCCAATGAGAGGCACAAAACAGAAAAGCTCCAGAAGCTTGTTTCCCCTCACCACAAGACTAGGAAAACAGCAACCTAACAACAGAAAATCTTTCCACTCGATTTCCACCAATGAAAAGACCACCCCTCTCTGCAGTTTCAGAGGAACCAAGCAGAGAGCTGATCTTCCATTCTCCACTCAGCAAAAGCCAGCAGTGTTCCAATTCCCCTGTTGAGTCAGTGTCCATGAGGTTGGACAGGAAGCTGAGATTTCACTCTACTTCATGGCAACAGAGAAGTATAAATCAGCTCTCCACTCTTCCCTCCTTAGTTCAACAGGACGCAGTAAGGAGCTAAGCTTACACGCATCTTGGAGGCAACAAGACAGTACAGGTTGGTGCCTCACTCAGGCAAAAGGGGGCACTGAACGTCTACTTCATTCATCTGCAATGAAGTGGCAGGAGTTAGTGTTCCCTTTTGGACAGAAGGTGACTGCAGGACCCCGGAGGAGACTAAACGAACATATGCATTCGCCCAGCCCTCATGCTACTCCCAAAAGAGAGATTGTTTGCCTAAATATAAAGACTAGATATTATCCAGAGTATCATAATATAATATTCAAAATGATCAGGATATAAGTGAAAATCACTTGTGACACCAGAACCTAAGAAAATCACAACTTGAATGTGAAAAGACAATCAACAGATGCCAACAATGAAATGAATCTGATGTTAGAATTATCTGACAAGAATTTTAAGGTAGCCATCATAAAAATGGTTCAGCATGCAATTATAAATTCTCTTGAAACTAGTGAAAAAAACCAGAAAATCTAAAAATAGAAATTTTCAAAAAGTAAATGGAATATACAGAACTAAAAAATACAATAACAGAAATTTTTTAAAAGTGTTAGATGGGCTCAATAGTAGAATGGAGACACATTTGAGGATAGAATTATTAACTTTGAATACTAATCAGTTTCAGGAAGCTCTGAAATAAGTGAACTAATACATATATAATTGGCTTCCTAAAAGGAAGGAAAGAAGAGAAAGAAAGCATCTGAAAAAGAAACAATAACAGAAAATTTCCCAAATTTGACAAAACACAGATTCAAGAAACTGAATGACTCTCAAATAGGATAAACTTTAAAAGAATTCCATGTCAGGCCACACAATAAACTTCTGAAAACTAAAGACAAAGAATCTTCAAAATCTTGAATGCAGCCAGTGAGAAACAATGCACTACTTAGAAAGGAACAAAAATTCAAACAGTGGATTTATCAGCTAAAACCATAGAAGTCAGCAGGAAGCAGAACATTTTTAAGGTGCCAAGGAAAGAAATGTCAAATATGAATTTACATCCGGTGAAAATATCCTTCAGAAATAAGGAGAAAGGAAAACATTCCACAGAAAGGAAAATTATGAAAATTTGTCACTAGAACACATACTCTTAAAGCATGGCTGAAGGAAGTTCTCTAAATAAGGAAATAATAACAAAAAGAACTCAGAACTCCAGAAGCTCTCGTATCTACAATGGGATGAACAAAAAATATGCATGTATAATAAACTATCCTTCTCATGGGTTTCTTAAATCATATTTGATGATTGAAGCAAAAATTATAATGCCATCTGATGTGATGCTCAATGGCCACAGAAAAAAAACTCAAAACAAATATATAAAAGTGAAGAGGGCAAAGACACCTAAAGGGAAGGAAGGCTTCTATACTTCACTTGAAGTGGTAACTAGTAAGGCATAGGAAGTCTCTGGAATATAGCAGACCCTCAGTAAGTAACTGATGGATTAATGAAACTAAGTAATTACAATAAATGCAGCAGAACACTCAATGAATCAATGTAAAAAAGCATTTACTGTGCAATTACTACATACCTCTCACTATTCTATTGCTTGAGAGTATAAAAATAAATAAATTAGAGTACCTACCCTCTGACTTTCTACAATACAGTGAGTGGTCAGAGGATTACAAAGAACCCTAGGGCTCTTGCAACTGCACCAGACCAATCTGGTTCAACTTTTACATAACAAAGTTGAGTTTTTTTTTTAGTTGCCATGGCTCCCCAGTTTGAAGGTCAGGAAACCTGAGCACACCCAGGTGAACAAGTGTGTAACTACAGAGGGAACTTAAGTGCCCAGATAAAGGAGCAAGGACTAAAGCAAGAAGCAAATAGCACACAGCAGGATCCAGGATCCAGTCAGATCCAGCTCCGGTGTCACCTTATGGCAAGATCCAATCAAATCACACTTCACTGCCCTATGCTTATATAGCTTAGCCCAAACCCCAGCTCAGGGACACAGATTTAAGCATTCCCTCGGTCTCCTTGTCAGTACACTCAACACCGCCTTGCTTTGCTCCAAAGCCTGTGTCACGGTATTGGCCTCTATGCATACGGCAGCGTCCACTGATTGTCAGTAACATTCTCTCTACGCTATTCCTGCCTTAGTGTTTTAGCTACTACTATGTCTCATTTAACTTATATTAAATATGATTATTTACTTCTCACAACACAATTTTCACAAAATAAGTTTCCTCTTCATAAATACCAGCAGATATAATTTTATTTTATTTTTTATTTTTTTGAGTTGGAGTCTCACTCTGTCGCCCAGACCGGAGTGCGGTGGCCTTCCAAGTAGCTGAAACTACAGGTGCGCGCTACCACACCCGGCTAATTTTTGATTTTTTTGTAGAGATGAGGTCTCGCCAAGTTGCCCAGGCGGGTCTCAAACCCGCGGGCTCAGGCAATCCACTCACCTCAGCCTCCCAAGGCGCAGGATTACAGGCTGAGCCACCGAGCCCGGCTCAGATATAATTTTAAATAAATTTACCAGAGAAGAAAAAGCTGTAAAAGTTTATAATTAAAACAATCTATATATTCACTGAAAAAAGGTCAAAAATAATAGAGTATTATCTAGTTTTCAAAAACATACATTTTCAAAAATATGTATGGACAAAAATTCAAAAGGATATACATCAGACTTTTTAAAGTGGGTATTTCTTTGCGGTATGCTTATATGCCATTTTGTTGTTGTTTATCAGTATTTTTTTAACTTTCCATTATGAACTCATGTTACTCTCTGGCAACAAGAAAAAAAGTGTTTTTAATAACATCTAAAATATGAATTATATAAATGCTAGTAAATATTAAGCCTGAGAACTAGTGTGCAGGAAAAAATTAACACAGCAAGTTTAAATACTACCCTTTGAAATACTTAAAAGACTGCCCCTGGCTGGCATCTGGGAACTTAGATTTCAGAAGGATTCTCACTACCCTGATAGGAGTAGCTCACTGAACCTGAATAATATGGTTTATGCAGAATACTTGCCTTTCTTCTGGGAGTCTGGAATTTTGGTATGTATTAGGCAGAAGGTGCCTATGTAACCAGTCCCCGGTAAAAACCTGGGTGTTGAGTCGCTAATGATCTTCCCTAATAAGACAACATTTTATGTGTTACAATTCATTGTTGAAGGAATTCGGCATGCTCTGTGTGATTACACTGGGAGAGGACTCTCAGAATCTTGCACTTGGTTTCTTGGGACCCCATGTACATTTCCCTTTGCTGATTTTACTCTGTCCCTTCACTGTAAGAAATACTGCTATGAGTACGACTTTGAGTCCTCATGGCAAATCATAGAGCCTGGGATGGTCTTGAAGACCCTAACACAACTAGTTGTCCATTTTCAAATAAAGCCATAAAAGGGTATATTGCTCTGCTACTTACTTTTTTCAAATATTTCATGTCTATGAAGATCAAAAATACAGATTTTGAAGTCAGTACTCACATGGTAACATTCAGTTTAAACACAATTGTGTTTCAATATGCATGAACATTTAAATAAGCACAAATAAAGAGCAAATACATCTTAAATGACAAACTTTGGAGATGATGAAAAAGCACCAAGGAACCTCAAATTTCAGTGAATAAATAAATAAAATGGCGAACCAATCATATACTATCAATATTAGTGCAACTGATCAAAATTAGTACCAAAATGAATAAAACATTATAACCATTTGCATTTGGAAAAAAATTTGACTTAAGAGTGAAGGAAGTCAGGCAACCCCCTCAGGTCCCCTTCCACTGTAGGAGCTTTTCTGTCCTCTCAATAAATCCTGCTTTCCAAAAAAAAAGTGAAGTCAATAGGGAGCAAAATTAAGTCTAGATGATGGCTATGTTAAGCTGAAGGATATACTGAAAAACTAAGAAATCTGAAATAATTCACATGTAAAATCTAATTATAATAAAATAAGAAGTCATTTACCTTAATTATCTGTTCAAATGCTAACGCAGATTGTAACATCATTGGCCTCTGACTTTGAATCATTTGCTGATCAATAGAATTATAAAAATGTGCCACCTACAAAGTGAAAGTCCAATTAGCAACAACTGATAATAAATAACATTTCATTCTTGTTTTAATTTTTCTTCATTTTTAATTGTTTGAATGGAAATGTTAACTTTTCTCAATCCCAAGATTAAAACAGAAAAGTTTTTTTCACCTCCAATATAACATTTATTCATGTATTAATATACACAATCAACACATATGTGTTGAGTTCCTATAATTTGCTAACCACATCCTGAGAGCGGAATAAACAAAGATTATAAAACTTTGTCCCTGCAACCAAGTCTCACAGGAAGGAAGAAACCCAACATATCATGTTAAGTGGTAAAAAACTGAATTCTCAATTTCTGAACTTCTGCAAACCTGACCCCTTCCTTTTTCAGCGTATTCCACAATGATTTACCCATTTCTCAGACCAAAAGTTCTCTGAGTTCTCTCAACACTCACATCCCATGCCCGCAAAAACCTACTGCCGATCCTTTCAAATGTATCCCGAATTCGACCACTTCACCTCTCCTCCTCCGTCAATCACTTCCAATCCATGCCCCCTCATCTCTCAGGAAGACCAGTGCAACAGTCTCCTAATGGCTCTCCCTGCTTCCAATCATGTCCTCCTACAGTCTACTCAAGGCAGCTAGAGTGGTGTTTTTAAAACATGTATCACACCTCTTGCCTACTCAAAACCTAGTGATTTCCGAGTAGAATTGAAAATAAAATCCAAAATTCCAAAACTCTTCTCTTACCTAAAAATCTTTCAATGGTTTCCTAATACACTAAAGAATAAATTCTAAATGCTCATTCTTTCAAATACAAAGCACATGGCCTTACCCTGGCATATAAGATTCTACATCAACCGGCCCTTTTCCACCACAAAACCCTCCGTCATTGCACTGCAGCCAAACTGGCCTCTTTGCTGTGACTCTAGCCTCACAAGAGCAGCTTCCTCAGGAACTTTGCATCTGTCATTCCCTCTGCCTGGAATAGTCTTCCTCTAGCTCATCACATGGTTCTCATGCTCACAAAACATTATGTTTCTTCTCAAATATTACCTCTTCATCAAGGCCTATCCTGATCACTCTACATAAAATAGCAGTCCTTGTCATGTCTCTTTATTCTGCTTCATTTTTCTTCAAAGCACTTATCACTACCTAACATTGTATCACAAATATATGTGTGTGCTACCAGCCTCTCCTATGGGAATGACAGCTTTAAAAACAGTGCCAAACAAACAGTAAGGATTCAATAAATGTTTCTTGAATTAGTTTATGAATCAATAAATAGGGACCTATGAGGGACAGTGGTGGACAAACAAGGACATTATTGGCACATAGTAGGTGCTAACAAATATTAGATAAAATAAATAATTTTACAGAGTCCTCTTCTTTCCATTAATATGCATGAAGATACACTTTACTCGGTGGGGAATACCCACCCTCCTTATTGTGTGCAACAAAAGTAGGCCCAGAAAAGGCACAGTCAGAAAAACTGGAAGCAACCAAATGCATACTATTATAGCAACCTGGCATATGGCTATCTATCCAACATTCTATAATCCTTTAAATTCTCTACTTCAGCTAAATATGCACTCATAAATAAAGGTATAAATAAGCAAATTTTCCAGTGTTCTTCCAAGGAAATTTACAAATACTATATGATCATTCATTCTTTTTTAGCTCCTATTGGGTCAGACTAAACACACAGGATACAAAAGTGAACAAGACTCTGCTTTTGATTTAGTCACTCCAAATGAAATAATCACCCAATGCCTTGTGCACTTGAGAAAAACCCATGTATACTCTTCCTGACGCACATCAAACATCAATCCTCTGAAAAGATTTACCTGGTACTAATTCTACCCCTTTCAGGACAAGAACTGAAAATTCCCTAAATTCTATGCTTTCACAGGACTTCCTGAAGATCTATAATAAAAGTTGGTTTTAAACAAGGAAATGACATGATGGCAATGTGCAAACAGGTAGACTAAGGAAATGACTAGAAACAGACTAATTCATCAGCCTGGCAATTCTTCAAGAATCTGCCCCTAGAAGGGAGAAAGATGACACTTTATTTAGAAGGTCCTTTAAAACTCATAAGTAATATGAAAGAAGAAAGAAAAAAAGAATAATATTTTATTTTCAAAAGGCATTTAGAATGAACAAAAATACCATACATTAATAAATTCCTACACTGTATATTTTGTCATTTAGCAAAACCATAATTTCACAAGAACTGGCAATGCTTATTCTATTAGCACCCCCCGTTCCCCAAAAAAAGTAAAAAAAAAAAACAAAAAAAAAAAACAAAGCCCTTAACATATTCTAGTTTAATGAACCAAACTCAGAACAGGCAGGTTTTCAAAAAATGTGACTTCATACTTGTTTGAGAATAATTGCTTGCTTGCAGAATTTCTGTGCAATGTTTGCAACTTGTTGTATTTTGGTTGGAATAACAAAGCCAAGTGCAGAAAGCTGACGAACTTCTCTCAGAAGAATCACCAAACGATCTGAATAATGTACTTTTAAGGAGCCATCAATAGGATCTAATTCCATAATTCGACTATTAGCCTCAATACTACAAAACAAAATAAATATCCTCTTAAGTTTTATATCCCACTCTTTTGACTAAAAAAAAAACAGTTTTTACAACTTTTTTGTTATAAAACAGAAAATATTGTATTAACTCAAAATTTAAAAAACTGTTTAATTGGCGCTGTCAAGTTGTGTTTTTTTTCATATATTATCTGACAATACAAATTTTGAAAACAAATTGCAATATGCAAAATATATCATCACACTAATATCTCAACCAAGCAGTTTTAAAGTTAGAAAAGTCAATCTCTTCACTGTAAGCTAACACTTAAAAATGACATCGTATTCACTATAAAGAAAAAAGATCTTGATTCATTTTGTAAAGGTACTTTAGATTTTTTAAGCTTTTATTAAAAGATCAATGATACAGGACATCAAAATTGCAGTAGCAGACATATTCAAATATTTCATTTCTCTATTTTTTGTTTCACTACCTAATAGTCATTCTTTCCCTGTGTTTCTAATAAAAGCTAGTACAGCAAACATTACTCTGAGGTACTCAAATCATCATGCATAGGGGAAACACTGGACTGAATTCAGCATCAGGTGTCATGCTTAAATCTCCTTCCCTTAGGGTTAGGTTTCTATCATGCTCATTCTTTCACATCACTTTCACAATTAAGAAAATTTTCAAGTCTTAAAAAGTAACCTACTATCCGGGCATGGTTGCACAAGCCTGTAATCCCAGCCCTTTGGGGGGCTAAGATGAGAGGATTGCCTGAACCTGCAGGTTGGACACCAGCCTGGGCAATGTAGGAGACCTCGTCTCTACAATATGTCAAAAAATTAGCCCGGCATGGCAGCGTGCACCTGTAGTTCCATCTACTTGGAAGGTTGAGGCGGAAGGATTGCCGAAACCCAGCAGATCAACACTGGGGTGGCCATGACTGTGCCACTGTACTCCAGCCTGGGTGACAAAGTGAGACTCCAACTCAAAAAAATAAATAACCTACTAAAAAGCAAATAAGAAATCTATTTGGCCTATTTAATAGCACACAAAGCAAAGCATAATCTAAAGTCGATATTTTTAAATGATGATTTAGCCCAAACTTTCCTACATACACATAACACTTGTCAGGACACGACAGTGACTCTTTCTGCCTTTATCTTCAGAATTAGTTTGTGTATGCCAGCATTTCCAAAATGTGCTCAAAAACAGACTGATGATTCTATGGGACAATTAGAGATTTTACAGTTAAAAAAAAAAAAAAGCAGGAGGAGGGGAATTTCACTGCCAAATGGGAGACACTGTGTAGCACAAAGTTAAACAGGTTTCTCAACAGTAGATCTCAGACCCTTGGGATATGGGCACACCTCTGGATCTCCAGCAGAGCTACAATGAGAGAGTCTGCACATTCTCCAAAATCATTCGACTAAAGGGCTTTGTTTCTTTTTTGGCCTGGAGCATCTCTCGTGTTTTAGGCTCAAAACAGCCAAACGGCATAAAATTATCATCATTACGCCCTAGCACCAACAGGTTCCCTCTATTCTTCCTCCAGAGCCAGAATTCTAAATTTATAAAAACAATTATCCACTCAATTTGAGAGGCACCACATTTGGCCTTATTCTCCTTTGTAGCACTACAGGAGAAACAAACAGAACTTCATATTATAGACAAAGTTACTTTTTAAAAAGGCATGATAACTGGGCACAGTAGCTCATGCCTGTAATCCCAGCACTTTGGGAGACAGAGCTGGGAAAATCACTTGAGATAAGGAGTTTGAAACCAGCCTGGGCAATATAGCAAGACTCTATAAAAAAAAAAAATGTTTAAAAATTATCCAAGCATGGTGGAGCACTCCTGAAGTCCTAGCTATTCAAGAAGCGAGGAGGATCACTTGAGCTCAGTAATTCGAGACTGTAAACATCTATGATCAGGCCACTGCACTCCAGTCAGGGCAACAGAGCAAGACCTTGTCTCAAAAAATAAAAGCTAAATCTTAAAGAAAAGACATGATAAGTTTCTAAAAACTTATGAACAGTGGACCTGAGGTACAAAGAAACAATGGGTTTTTTAGACCATCCATTTTAAATCCCCATTAAAATTAATGAGGTTAACCAATTAATACATTCACTATAGCTCAATAAATATTTATCAAAGCCTTACTAAGATGGACATCATGAAGAAATACTCCTTCTTAAGGAGTTTAAAATTAATACAATTTGACAGTTTAAAGAGTATATATATATATATAAAATATTAACTTTAAAGGACAGAAATACATACATGAATACCAATAAGAAAAAAACCATAAGGAAGGAAAAGCCTAATTCCAAAATGGGAACCCGCAGATCTGGGGCACAGACACAAGAAACAAGGGGGAGGCAATTAACTAACAGTTATCAGTACATACCATCAATAACCGTTAGTTAATGACTTACAGTTGATGATCACAAACAAAAACTAAAAAAGGAGCAGCAAATTGGAGAAAGGAGAAAGATGAATAATCCATGTTGCCATTTGGATTAATAACACATGGTTTTGGACTGTACAGTTTATTACATTCATACTTACCACAAACCAGATCTGGAATCAGACAAACCTGACTGAATATCCCTGGACCAATCATCAAACTGTTCTTGTTCATAGAGTTTAAATTGGTCTAAGAGATCTTCAGCACTTCGGTGGAAAGATCGAAATCCTGACAAGTCAGATAAAAGAGCCTCTGCAATCTTGATAGTGTCGTCTACCTTAAAAAGTTAAGTTACAAGGATATACATTATTTAAATTCTAACAAAATCAGCATAAAATAATAAGCTCCTTCCTATAGTGTGTGGTTCAGAAATTGTTTTCCCTATCATCTATAAAGAATAAATCAGAAGACTTGCCAAAGAGCAGCAGCCCCTACTTGTGCTTCTTAATTATACAGTCTCAGAATAACAAAACACAAAAGGATAACACTACACAACATAATTTAAAGGGTAAAATACAGGGTTAAGGAAAAATCCAGTCTCAAAATACTTGTGCCCCACCAATTTTTAGAGGAAATGCTGATAACTTCAGCAATACTACTAAACATGTTAAGCAATAATTTTTCCTTAGCTAAATGCCCTGATCCATAGCTCAAACAATAACTAGGCCAATTGGAATGTCAATTAAGAGATAAATGCCTTTCCTCTACAACTATACAAAGAACTTTATAGCACCCTGAAAAACTGACTGACAAAATCATTAGGCAGAATATGCCAGAAAATAAAGCATCAAAAGTACAATCTTGAATATGTAGAACTATCCAAGATGCTAGTTTTTTGGTTTTTTTTTTTTTTGAGTTGGAGTCTCACTCCATTGCCCAGGATGGAGTGCAGTGGCACACTCACGGCCACCCCAGCGTCAACCTGCTGGGCTCCGGCAATTCTTCTGCTTTAGCCTTCCAAGTAGCCAGAACTACAGCTAGCTTTTGTAATAGTCTATGAGTTCTTGCTCTTGATCAGACTATAATTAAAACATTTATTGTACAAGTCAAGTGCAAGACACTATACCACATACTAATCAGCACTTCCATAAGAGTCTGAGGCCAATTTTAACAATTTAAAAATATTAAAATAATAGCATTTTAAATCTATAAATTGCTCTCACTACCTTAGACAATGCAATAGTTATCTTTCACCTTTCCTTTAACTTTCCTTCAAGATTTAGTTATATAAACATGCTGGCAAATAGACTTTGCAACTACTACAATGAGTTTTTCTTTTTAACACAATGTAAAAAATCCTATCCTTTTGAATAAAGGTACTTGCCTGAAACAACTGCAATTGGAATAAATGATTTGATTATCTCTGAGAAGAAATGAATAGAACCATTAAAACCTTCTCTGCATACTTTTTCAGCCTTCTACATTTCACATAAAAATTCAATGGATATGCCAAGGAAAATGGAGAATATTTTTACTACAGCTCGACTGACTTCTACATGCCTTAATTTAGCACATTTTATAATTAGTATTTTTCAACTTTTATTGAAACAAATACCTTCAACTCCAACTGACGAACCCAAACTATATTATTGACAACTTCTGAAAGATTTTTGCCAGAAAGTGGTCCAGATGCATCACCAGGAATTCCTCGGCACCGATTCTCAAAGTCTAATCGAAAATCTATAAAAGTTAAATCAAATAAATGATTGCAAAGATTTCCTAAATGCTTCCATGGACAAAGCACTATATAAAAGGTGAACAAAAAAATAATAAAAGTTTGTCCCTACCCTCAAGAACCTTACCATGTATCAACTGAGACAGAGAAAGAAAATACCCTGTTAGCTCAAAAAATACATTATTTATAAGAGAAATAAGAAAATCAATCTTCAGCATTAAAATGTCATAAAATGTAATCTTAATCATAAATGGTATGCAAAAAGAAAAACAATCTACAAAAGTGCTTTCTGAAGCAAACACTCTAATCTCTGATACAGTTACCTTTAACTGAATCCACAAGTCTTGCCAGTAAAGTTTCTCGTTCTAACATCAATTCTTTGCTTATAGTTGGACGCTTCACCAACTCTTTATATTTCAGAAATGCTTGAAGAAGCTAATAGAAAATAGAATAAATGTATGTTCATACCAATGGATTGACTCAGTAAATACAAATATATCTCCTAAAATAGTTTAAGGGAAATAGTAAAGGTGAAGTGTTTTAATACTTTACCTGCTGTGGACTGTCTTGAATTTCTGAAAAATAATTTTTCAATTTTCCTGCTATTTTTTGTTCTGCAGGTGCAATAATTTTTTCATATTGAGACACTGCAGCTTTCCACAAAGGCTAAACACATTAAAAATATTGTTAGACTTCAATTACTTTAAATCTGCTTTGTAAAAGAACATGAACAGGAAATTATATAAACACACACACACACACACACACACACACACACACACACACACACACACATAAGTATAGTCAACCTCAGTATATGGATTATACTGCACAGGATTCAGGCCAGTAAAAGGTTCAAATACTCGAGCCAGGCACACGATTTTCTCTTCACTGGCAGGTAAAAAATAGAGAAGCTTCTCATGAATTGTTCTAACAGCCAAGACCTAAAACATAAATGTTGAAAAAATAAAATTTGTTTAAATCAAAAAGCCACATAAATAGGTCTAGAATCTAAAGATATTAGGCAAGAATTTCTATAAGCTAGGTTTGTTATTATTGTCTACATAATAAAATTGAAACTATAATCGTGAGAATTACCACTTAACAACAACAAAGTGATCCTCAAAGATATAACAGTATCATCACACTAATATTAATCCCTGTGCTCAAATCTAGTGAAAATACATAAGATCTAAATAGTTTAAACTGTACTTAAAGCTCAGTTAAGTACAATTTGAGAGTTAGCAATAACTTCTGATTTTCATTATTCTGCATTAAATTACACTTCTAATAATGAAATTGCATGTTAACAGCTCTATTATTTATAATTTACAAACAGCTAGAAAATAAATATCAATGTATTTTGAACTAAACTTCCCACCAACAATCCAAAGAAAAAGGTTAAGTAAAAATGCTCTTATCTTTCTTTCATTTGAGTTGGAAAATCAGTATGACCTCATAATTTATTTTTCCCTCACTTTTACTTTTAAAAAAAGTTCTTTAATAATTCTGTCTACTAAGAAGGCCTAATGGCATTAATAACTAAGTAACAGCACTTTCCATATGAAGATGTTGCTAAGTACCATTTCCCACCAAAAGAACCAGGCTCTTTAAAAAACTAATTCTAAGTATGAGACAGAAAATGTACAAGATAGGCTAGGCTGGAATATGTTGGGCCTAAAAGTTATCAAAGAAATACTAGAGTTGCACCAAAATGACACAGGAGCCAACTTGGATAGGCACTTCCTGCTCAAAGACAGAACAATTTGAGTATAACAATAATAACCACAATAGACTGAAACACATAAAAATTCATGAGTCTACATAATACTACCAAAAAAAATCTTAATCTAAGCAGGGCTCTGTAGCTAATAGTAATTAAGAAAAAAATGGGAGAGACAGGAACATGTAAAACAGTATAAGAACATAAAAAGAAGCCGGGCTCAGTGACTCAGTCTATAATCCTACGCTTTGGGAGGCTGAGGTGAGTGGACTGCCTGAGACCACAGGTTCGAGACTCGCCTGGGCAACTTGGCGAGACCTCATCTCTACAATAAATCAAAAATTAGCCAGGCGTGGTAGCGCGTGCCTGTAGTTCCAGCTACTTGGAAGGCTGAAGTGGAAGGATCGGCGGAGCCCAGCAGGTCGAGGCTGCAGTGGCCGGGAGCAGCCACTGCACTCCAGTCTGAGTGATGGAGTGAGACTCCAACTCAAAAACAAAACAAAAAAAAGAACATAAAAAGAAAAATCCAAAAGATGGGAAATGTTATATGGTATGAAAAGGAAAAACTTTCACATTAAAAGAGACTCCAGAGACATGTCAACAAATGCAATCTGTGGACCCTATTTGCAACCTCATTTAAGAAAATCAATTATTTTTTTAAATTTCTGAGAAAAATCAAGATAAATAACCACTAGTTAAAAACAAAATGCTAAGAAATTATTGTCACTTTGTTGGGTATGACGATGGTATCGTGGTTATGTTTTAAGGATGAAAGCATATGCTACCTTGGCTTTAAAAATATTCCAGGCTGGGCATGGTGGCTCACACCTATATTCACAATACTTGGGAGGGTGAAGTAGGTGGCTTACTTGAGGCCAGGATTTTGAGACCAAAATAGCAAGACCAACATAGCAAGTCCCCATCTCTATAAAAAGAATTTAAAAATTATTTGGACACAGTGGCACACACCTGAGGTACTAGCTTTTGAGAAGGCTGAGGCAGGAGGACCACTTGCATCCGGGAAGTCTAGGTTGCAATAAACTATGATCATACCACTGCACTCCAACCTGGACAACAGAGCAAGATACCATCTCTAAAAAATAAAAGAGAACAAAAATTAAAATACTCCAGCAACGGCTGGGTGGAGTGGCTCACACCTGTACTCCCAGCACTTTGGGAGACTGAGATAGAAGGATCACTTGAGGACAGGAGTTCAAGACCAGCCTAAGCAATATGAGACCCTGTCTCAAAAATAAAAGTACTCTAGCAAAAGAAAAGGGAGGCAAGAAAGAAAAAGATGACACAAGAACTGAACAATGCCAATGACCGTTGAAACTGAGTGGTGAATATACGGACATTCATTATACTATTTTACTTTCACATATGTTTGGAGTATTCCATGACAAAAAGGTTTAAAAAATTCTAGAGATGCTTTGCAACCTTTAAGTAATCTCAACTTGCCTGTCCCTAAAAGCTAAACATATAAGTTCTACACTGAAACTCATAACTTGTGTAAATTAAGTAGTTGTTTCAAGAATTTCCAATGAGTACCCCATAAAAAGCCATCCCTACTTAAAAACAATTTCAATAGGGAATGTCTGAGAGTTTCCACACATGGACAAATGGGTCTTTTTTACAACAAACAACAAAATAAAAGTTCACAAGTAACAAGGTGACCAGTCATACGCCAAAGAAAAAGAAAGGATATAGAAATTAACACGTAGTGCCCATGTGCGCCTGGCACTATGCCATAAATTATTCCATGTGAAGTTTAACTCTTATACTCTCACAAAACTGTAAATAATTCATAGCAGATATGTAGTGCTTGTTAATTATGAAATGTATTCACAAACAAGTAAAGACCCACTTTACCCTTTAAAACAAAAGTCCAGATAATCAAACCGATACCTCTTCAAGGCGTTTGCCCAGTTTGTCAAGTGTTTCTGGGAAATATTTTTCATTTTTCCATGGATGAGGAACATAGCGTTGCCACACCTGACCTGTTAGATGGTTACAGACGATCACCCACTGTTCACAAATTGAAATACCAGCTTTTAGGTTTTCTTTCACAAGATAATAAGGATCTTTCCAAAGGTTCAAAGTTCCCAATTTTTTCTGAACAAATCTTCCAAATGAACCACCTAATAAGACATAAAGCAAAGATTTTAGTGAAAATAAATGACTTTCTACAGAATATAAAATACATGTTTATAATAAAGTTAAAAAATATACAAATGAGCAATCTAAGGATCTATGAAATATGTGCACATCCTTAGACTAGCACTTTCAGTAACAAATATTTTTCTTAAACACACACATATTGGTTTACATTTTTGCATCTTTCAACATATCATGTATGCCTTATAAGTGCAGAATACACATACAATCTATTTTAGGCTACAGAGCCTACTGTATGGATATTGCATTGCATAAACAATTCACAATTGCTATTTATTTTTATTCATGTTGCAAACAATGCTGCAATAAATATCCTTGTACATATAACTTTATGTACTTAGCTGATATTTCCTGAGGAGAGCAATAAGAAGGGTATTTTCTAGGTCAAAATTTTTAATATTGACAGACAACTCACTATATTTTTAAATAATGTTTCAGTTCATTTTAAATAATTTTTCAGTTCATTTTTAAATAATTTTTCAGTTCATTTTTCAGTTCATTTTAAATACTTTTTCAGTTCATTTAAAGTCTAAATTAATATATGTATAAAAAATCTATATAAACTAAGTTCTATTAATGGTCAGAGAATTAGATACATGATTTAAATTAGCCAACTATATCTGTAAGTATCTATTCAAGTCATACTGGATGACTTGCTTTAAGAGTTACTTTAAATACCTATTATTATATGAAGGAGACTCTTAAGTAAGGGCTTAAAGAACAAAACTTCAAAAATTTCATTTGTTTTCTAGTACCTATGACGTCTAAGAGATGCAGCATCCGTGCCTCAGGGTAATGATCATGTTCTGTCTGTCTCCACACATCGTCTACAACATCACGAGTAGTCTCCACCAAGTCAACAACTTCTAACAAGGAAAGACTGTCCAAGTTACAAAAGTCCTAAAATAAAAATGCATCCGTTTTTACACATAATCATACTTGTTCCTCGGGTAATCTAGTCACAATGTCCCCAGACTTTTTCTTCTGCCACCAACCTAATATTTGCCATACTATTTTCTTCACCTTTTTCTAACAGATGATCATTACTTCTCTATGCAAATGCCTACAAGTTCCTTCACAAACATAAATATCGTGAAAGTCAGAGAAGAAGTAAGAATTGTAAAAAGTCTATTCATTTATTCATACACTTGGCCTAATTTTCTTTAAATCTGGATTTTTTTTTTAATATACCCATTTGAGGTGGCCTCAACTCCACATATATGTTACCCACTGGAGTCCTAGTGTCTTCACTCATTAATTTATTGTGCTGCCTAATGTTATAGTTAACAATAATGCAACCACAGTCCAAGGCTTATTACACTATATGTCAGGGGTCCCCAACTACCAGGATGCGTATGGGTACCGGTCTATGGCCAGTTAGGAACCGGTCCGCACAGTATGAGGTGAGTGGCAGGTGAGCAGAGCTCTATCTTCTGTCAGATCTTCTGTCAAAAGATTCTCACAGGAACTGCACAGGAGAGGGATCTAGGTTGTGCGCTCCTTATGAGAATCTAATGCCTGATAATCCCTGAACCCCACTCCCCACTCTGTGAAAAAACTGTCTTCCATGAAGCCGGTCCCTGATGTCAAAAAGGTTGAGGATGGCTACTGCATGCAATCACTGCTACCAAAAAAGAGCTTGAAACCATTTCAAACATGCCACTAAAATGATATTACTGAAATAACAGTGGAAACTAATAAAAAGTAAGACATATTTGTTTTGAAGAAAATAGACTTTTAGTACTCATACTTAAAATGTTCACTTATTTGGTCTTGATATAGATACGTCAAGAAATAATCAAATAAGTGTAAAACTACAACTTCCCATATTTCAGTCATTTCTTCAAAATGTCAATTTGAATAAAGTAAGCATTCTTTCAAAAGAACAACATTACCTATACATGGATAAACCTCTGTTAGTATGGTTAGATTTCTGTTTTCCAATACATAGTTGCAGAAAAGTGATTTTGTTTCTGAGAAAAGCATTTTCTAGAGATTAAAATTTAAATTCTGGATTCCCATATTGCACTCACTTTAAATATATGTCTTAAGTAAACACTTCTACATATGAAGTATCTTGTTCACAATTATCAAGCAGATTTTAAAACAGAGGAAAAGGTAGTGAAAATTGAAAACTAAAATACTTTTATAAGAAGCCTAATATATAACTATGTATGAATCACATACTCTTGCAATTGTTTCAAATAATTCTTTAAAATAACTGGCTCGCTCTTTATTAATCTGTTTACTCCCACGATGAGCTTGCTCTATCCAAAACTGGAACTCATCACTTGGTGTAAGAATTCCTATAAAAGTGAAGAGGGGAAAAAAAGGACACAGAACATCAGAGAAGAAAACTGACACAAAATATCATAGCAGCAGATAATTTGAGTAATCTGACACATAGGCTCCTAGCTGAGGTCAAAGGAGCTGACACTACATTCCTGTTTCCTATCTCATACTTAAACAAGTGTCCGGTCCATCTTGTGGTCTATTTAGTGCCACACTGGTCACATTTTTATACTTTTTGTTCGTGATTTTTCTGTTTAAAATGGCCCCTAAACATAGTGCTAAATTGCTACCTGGTATTCCTAAGCACAAGAAGGTTGTAATGTGCCTTACAGAGAAAACATGTGTGTTAGACAAGCTTCATTTTCAGGTGTGAGTTACAGTGCTGGTGGCCATGAAGTCAATGTTAATTAATCAGAACACATATTAATTAAAGTGTCTTTAAACAGAAACACACACAAAAAGGTTATGTACTGATCAATTGACAAAATGTTATGCCAGAGGCTCAAAGGAATCTAACCCTGCATTTCCCCTAGGAGCAAAGGTTCAATATTTGTTAATTCAGTGTTCATAGTGACTTTACAAATGAGAATCAGCTTTATTTTCTATTTTCACAAATTATACATTGTTAAAGAGTACACTTTCCTTTTATCTAAATCTATATAAATCTACTTAGTTTTAGAAAGCTTATGTTCAGAGACATTTTAGAAGCATGGAAATAAATCTATGAAGAAATATGTTTATTCACTACATACTAGTGAAACACTCATTTTGTACATTCTTTATTAGGCTATAGTTATATACCTCGTGTATCATCTTCCTTAAATTTCAGTTTTGATAAGTTAGTGTCTGATCTTCGTAAAACTATACCCAAACCAGCTTCTAGTTCACTCAAAAGATTCTGAAGTTTAGGATCAAAATTTCTGCTCCATTCCTGATCCTAAATAAAAACAAATAAGAGAAATCATTGATCAAAATATTGCTAATCAAATTGGCTACCTAAAACACTGTCTAAACAACTAAATCAAATATCACTGTTTGGCTTAAAGTCTGCCACTACCTCCATTCCAATGGAAAATAAAAAGTCCTCTCAATAGTTAAAATGTTATAAAGATCATTAACTACAGAAATTTAAGAGCTAATATGGACTGCATTTTATATCTTTTTCCAACTTCTCTATTTGTCAACAAAGTTTACTTTACAATTAAACGTTGAGAAAATATTTTAATGAAAAATTAAAATATAAATGACATTAACAATAAATGAAAGAATAAATATTTATGTTTGTATGTATGAAAAAACTCATCCAAATACCTAGGTTAAAGAAAAAGCATGACTTGAAAGCTACTTACTCACCTTTAACAACATAGGTGCAAATACTTGCCGTACTGCTTGGTAAAGAGAACTAATAGGTGACTCTAACATAGACGAAACAAGAATGTTATTATGTAGATTTTCGTCAGTAATTACTTCAGGACGCAGCTTGAAAAACACCAGCACTTTATCTTTTGTGTCACCAAATTCAATCTAAAGTAATAAACAAATGATTTTGAGTGTTATCTTCATAAAATGTAGTATTTGAAAGAAATGTTTCACTATAATTATATCCCTTGGAAAAACTTGCTACTTTAAAAATAAATATATTAAAACCATTCTATCTCTGCTCCCTAAGACATTTGAGTTTTACAATTCATTCCCACTTACATGTGACTATATCATAAACCTACTGTGATAGTAATTTATAAACATCAGATGCTACATATTGCTGACACACACACTAACTATTCCATTCCAGTCAGATTCAGTAATATGACAGATAAAAGTTGCATGCCCTGGTACACAGTGATGGATGGTGTACTTCTCTACTACCCCAGAAAGTCTATAAAAACCCTCTCCCCCAGAAAAAAGCATTTTAAAAGGTGTTTTTTTAATTACAAAAACACTCGCTGGGAGCTTTGGCTCACATCTGCAACCCCAACACTCTGGCCAGCAGAGGGGAGAGGACTGCCTGAGCCCAGAAGTTTGAGACCAGCCTAGGCAACTTGGCAGGACCTCATCTGTACAGTAAATCAAAAGTAAATTAGCCAGGTGTGGCAGCATGCACCTGGTTCCAGCTACTTGGAAGGATGAGGCAGAAAGATCACCTGTGCCCAGCAGGTCAAGGCTGCAGTAGCCGTGAACATGCCACTATACTCCAGCCTGGGTGACAGAGTAAGACCCCCATTTTAAAAAAAATTATAAATGCACTCAAAACTATCAAAATAAATTTAAGTTCTCTATATCCTAAAATTATCTTTGCCTTAACCAAAAATCTTTCCTTAAAGAGTTTGAGCATGAAACTTTTCATATATCTGGATTATTCAAAAGTGAAACCAGATGAACTCAATTGGAATTCATCAAAGCAACCTTGTTAGAAAAGGTCAGTTCATAGTAATGAGCCCATTAGCTGAAAAGCATGTTACTCAAAAGAAGTCTATGCATTACATACACATTTTCAGAGTTAGTCTCATTTATTTTTCCAGAAAGAAACATCTATGCATTAAAAACCTTTCAAACAAGGTCACTCACTGCTGTGTTACCAAGAGCACCTTACATCTGAGTGTTTCATGCTTTTTAATCCTAATCATTATAATTTTTGGCCACCCGGAAAGAGCTGAAACTTTACTCCATGTTGTTGCATTTCTCCAACACTCATAATATTTAATGACACAAGAAAATTATACAAAATCCAAATACCAGCATCCATAAGTAAAGTTTTATTAGAACACAGTCAGCTCAAATCATTCTACAAAAAAGATACCCGCACACGCATGTTTATTGCACCACTATTTACAACAGCAAAAACATGGAACCAACCATGCTGCCCACTGAAACCGAACTGGATAAAAAAAAATTCGGTGCATATACACGATGGAATATTACACAGCCATAAAGAAGGACAACATTACGGACTTCAAAGCAACTTGGATGGATTTGGAGTCTACTGTACTCCGTGATCTATCGCAAAATCAAGAATTGAGTACCACATGTTCACACTCATAAGCAGGCCCTGAACACCGATCAGAACTCCACCAAAAAAGGGTTGGCAGTAGTGGGGCCCTGCCGGGGAGAGAAGGCACACAGCATCGATAAGGCGCCTGATGCTCATCCAGGCAAAGCGAGGTCCAGTGGGAAGCCCAAACTCTGCCTGTCCCGAAACCCCGTTTGCTCCCAATCCCGACCTGGACCCCAACTTTAAAAAGTGAGAATTCTAAAAATAAACGACAGAATGTAAAGCAAAAAAAAAAACCAGCCACACACCCTCATTCCTATGACTTATTACATTTATAACGTGGTCAGTTTCACACTACCATGGTCAAGTGGTAGTTGCAGAGACCTCGAGGCTTGCAAAGCCTAAAATATTGTCTGACCTGTTATGGAAATTTAAATTTGCCAACCCCATCCTAGAGCATAAACCAGAACACGCTCTTGCTTGAGATTAAAAGTGACTTCCTAGTTCAACCCAAACAGTGTACAAAGCCCTAAATGGTCAGCCTCTGCCTTATTCTCCCATCTCACGCTCCACACTGGCAGTTCATACATTAAACCTCAGCAATCACCCTGTATTTTTTTTTCCTGCCACTTGAAACCAAGCTGATGCCCACTCAGGGCCTTGGCACTTACAGTTTGTTTTGCACAGAACACTCTTCCCCCAGGAAGAGTGAATTCAAGTTATCCGTCTTTGCAGACAACATGATTCTACACCTTGAAAACCCAAGAGAATCTGTCAAAAAATCTCCTTGCATTGATAAAGGACTTTGGCAAAGTCTCAGGCTATAAAATCAATATGCAAAAGACAGTCACATTTTTATACACAACTTTTATTCCACTGTGGTCTGAGAATGAAAAAAAATCAAATACCTTGGCATCCTCCCAACCAGAGACATGAAAGATATTTACAATGAAAACCACAAAACACTGCTCAAAAAAATTCAAGATAACACAAACAAATGGAAAAATATTCCATGCTCATGGATTGGAAGAATCAACATTGTTAAGATGTCTATCCTACCCAATGTAATATACAGATTTAACGCAATACCCATTAAATAATCAGCAGCATTCTTCTCAGACCTGGAAATGACAATACAGGAATTCATCTGGAAACATAAATGACCGCAAATCGCCAAAACAATCCTAAGCAAAAAAAAAAAAAAAAAAAAACAAAGCAGGAGATATCGCACTCTATTTTAAACTCTATTATAAAGCTACAATAATCCAAACAGCCTGGTATTGGTACAAGAACAGTCACATAGACCAATGGAACAAGACAGAGATTCCAGAAGCAAAACCTCAATTTTTCTTTTTTGAGTTGGAGTCTCACTCTGTCGCCCAGACTGGAGTGCAGTGGCCACTCCCAGCCACTGCAGCCTCAAACTGCTGGGCTCCGGCAATCCTTCCACTTCAGCCTTCCAAGTAGCTGGAATTACAGGCACGCGCTAACCACGCCCGGCTAATTTTTTGATTTATTGTAGAGATGAGGTCTCGTCAAGTTGCCCAGGCGGGTCTCGAACCTGCGGGCTCAGGCAATCCACTCACCTCAGCCTCCCAAGGTGCAGGATTACAGGCTGAGCCACCGAGCCCGGCTTAAAACCTCAATTTTTCAACCAACTCAACTTTGACAAAGACTCTACCACCACCAACTGGGGAAAGGAGAACCTATTCACTAAATGGTGCTGGGAAAACTGGCTGACCAAATGCAGAAGATTAAAACACGATCCCTATCACCATACACAAAAACCAACTCTAAATGAATCAAAGACCTAAATGTAAAACCTCAACTATAAAAACCTTAGAAAATACAGGAGATACCCTCTTGGAAATTGGAACCGGCAACCAATTCCTGATCAAAACCCCAAGCACCCATGCTATAAGAGATAAGATAGTCAAGAGGGACCTCATCAAACTGACAAGCTTCTGCAAAGCCAAAGAAACCATCAAGAGAGCAGGGAGACAGTCCATAGACTGGGAAAAAATATTTGTAAACTGTATGTCTGACAAAGGCCTAACATCTAGGATCTACAAGGAACTCAAATGTACCAAAAAGAAAACAAACAAACAGCCCCATTACAATGTGGGCAAAAGATATGAATAGATAGTTCTCAAAAGAAGACATACCAGCAGCCAACAGACACATGAAAAAATGTTCAACCTCATTAGTCATCAAAGAAATGCAAATTAAAACGACAATGAGATACCACCTAACTCCAGTCAGGATGGCCATCACCAATAACTCAAAAAACAACAGATGCTGGAGAGGACGCGATGAAAAGGGAATGCTTCTACACTGTTGGTGGGAGTGTAAACTAGTACAGCCTCTGGGGAAAACAGATTCCTAAGAGATCTAAAAATTGACCTTTCATCCGACCCCACAATCCCCCTACAGGGAATATACCAAGAAGAACTCAAATCACTCTATAAAAAAGATACCTGCACATGTATGTTTATCACAGCATTGTTCACAGTAGCAAGAACATGGAACCAACCGTGCTGCCCATCAAAAGAGAGCTGGACCAAAAAAAATATGGTACATATACACAATGGAATATTGCACAGTTATAAAGAAGAACAAAATCATCAACTTCACAGCAACCTGGATGGACTTAGAGTCTATAATACTGAGTGATCTTTCACAGAAACAAAGAACCGAATATCACATGTTCTCACTCAAAAGCAGACCTTGAACAATTTTCATAATACCGTAAGAAAAGGATTGGCAGTAGCAGGGAAACTGCCGGGAGGGGAGCGGAGAAGCAGGATTGGCAGTAGTGGGAATCTGCCTGGGGAAAGAGGGGCATACCTCATCAACAAGGGTACCCGCATAATGAGCATATGCATACCTAACCCTGAACTGTACCCCACCTCTTTAAAATTAAAAAATTAAAAACAAACCCCCCCCCCCCCAAAAAAAGGCATGGGCTCTGTGTTCATGGCTTTATCCCCAGCACCTAGTGAGTTCTCAATAAATATCTGCTGATTTAATAATGAACAAACTATTTTCGAATATGACTAAAATCGTGTAATGTGCTGTGGGACGAAAAATAACAGATATATTGTCAGGCTCTACTAATAACTTTAACTTGAAAAAAAGTTATAACTTCAACTGTCAATCCTCAGATCAAGATGTATTTTCACAAATCTAAACCCCTTCCCACCTTTCCCACTGCAATTCCACCTGAACTGCCAGTGGTATTTACAACAGCATGCCCTGGTTTTATAATTGGTGTAACTGTCACCCAAGGCCACTGGAGTGAGCTGGGAAAGGCAAAAAGGAGAGTGCCCTATCCTGATTTACACAACCTACTAGGAAAAAGAAATCGTTACCACTTAGAAAACAGGAAATAAGCCGGCTCGGTGGCTCAGCCTGTAATCCTGCGCTTTGGGGGGCTGAGGTGAGTGGATTGCCTGAGCCCGCGGGTTCGAGACCCGCCTGGGCAAGTTGGCGAGACCTCATCTCTACAATAAATCAAAAATCAGCAGGGTATGGTAGCATGCGCCTGTAGTTCCAGCTCCTTGGAAGTCTGTGGCGGAAGGATCGCCAGGGCCCAGCAGGTCGAGGCTGAGGTGACTGGGAGTGGCCACTGCACTCCAGTCTGGGCGACAGAGTGAGACTCCAACTCAAAAAAAAAAGAAAACAGGAAATAGTACAGTTCCTATTGTAGTGTTGTGAATAGTAAATGCACTAATATATACAAAAGGGAGACCTCCCCCCCAAAAATTATATTTTTTTGGAGGCCGAGCCCCTTGTAGCACAGGTTCTCCCCACTAGGTAAGTGTTGCAGGAACCCATCAGCATCAGTGAATTCTTCTTAGAGATTCTTTCAACACGTTTGCCCATTTCATGATGGGTGATCTGCCCACACCACACTGAGTGCTCAGCAGTTTTGATCGAAAATGCATGACCCCGCTCCCCACCTTCCCATTCCCCCATCTCGCCTTGAGCTACTTTTTTTTTGTTTCCCAATGAAAAAAGTCCTCAAAGGAAAACGTTCTGCCTTTGAGAAAGAGCTGAAACAAAAAACGGCAGAAGCCTAAAAGGCATCAAAACTGACAAGTTCAAAAACTGTTTTGAGTTGTGGAAAAAGTGTCTTGATAGGGGTATTGCATCAAACAGAGAGTCCTTTGAAGGCGACTGGAGTTTAAATAAGTCAAGAATAAATACACTATTTTATATAAGCCAATTCCAGTTTTGGTTTTTTTTGGGGGGGGTTCCCCTCCTATAAAGCGAGTAAAACAGTGCCCGACAGAGTATGAAGTGAAAATAAGTGTTAAAGTGCCTTGCATATACTGAGTTCAAAATAAACATCTGTTAGAACTGAATTAAACCCAAGAATAAAGATTCATAGGGAACGCGGTGAACGATTCAAACATCCTACAAAAATGCACTGAATGCTTGCAGAATGCCAAATATTTGCTTGACCTAAGGATAGGGGTGAGCACAAGAGGAAGAAGTTGAAAAGATGTCTAATGCATTAACTTTCATCCGTTTACTAGTGTCAGGCAATTTTCTTCCGTGATATACTCAGGTTTACCTGAGTCCTGATTGCAAACGCAGCCATTTTTTAAGCCCTGCTGCCAGAGGAGGGAGCAGCGCAGGGAGCAGTGCGGCGACTAAATCAACCCAATCCATGTTCCACGCCGACAGAGAAGTCAAACTCTCTTTCGAAATGTGTCACGCCATTTCACAAAGATTTCAATTCCTCACTCGTCTTCCCCTCGAGCCACGTTAAAAATCAGTGCATAGCCCCCCAAAAAGATGCTCTTAGAATCTGCCTCAAAGAACCCCCCAAAAAGCGGGGGGGGATAAAGAAGTAAGGTAAATTTTTTGGTTTTGGTGACGACCTAGTGGGAGTTCTTCAAAACAGGGACGAGCACCACGGTGTCCAGCAGACGCACGGCCAGGCGGGGCGCAGGCCTGGGAAGCGCGCGGGCTGAAGCCCGAGCGAGGCCCGCGCGGGCGGGGCGGGAGGCGGCGGCGGGCTCCGGGCTCCGACGGGGCCGGCTCGAGAGGGGCCGGCCGGCCCTCTGGCCGAGCCGGGGGAGCCGAGGGGAGGCGAGGCGGGGTGTGGGGAGCCGCACCGTGTTGGAGAAGGCGAGTCCGGCGTCGGGTCGCTGCACCCGGAGGAGCATCTGGTTGCCGTCGTCCAAGAAGTTGTTGACTTCAAGGCAGTCGTGCAGCGGCGACTGGTCCCCGGGCTCCGACGCCAGCCCGAAGTAGTTCTGGGTCGTGGTGAAGATGAAGAGCTTCCGAACGTCCCTGGTCCCGCTCGCCATGGCTCGGGGGCGGGCGGGAAGGAGGAAAGGAGGAGGAAGGCGCCCGTCCCGAGGGAAGGGACGAGCCCGGCTCCGCGCAGACCCGAACGCGCCCGCCGGACCGCGGAGCTTCGCGGTTGCCCGGGGCGGTCGCTATGGCGACGGCGCGCTACGGCGGCGCGCGGAGGACGTCGCCGTCTCGCGCACGCGCGCGCAGAGCTTCGGCCGGCGATCGACCCCCTCGGCGCTCCTTAGCGGCTCCCTCGGTCATCGACCGCAAGGGCTTCGCGCAGGGGCGTGTCGGGGGGGCAAGCGTGTCTTTCCTTCCCGCTGCTGGAGTCTTGCCAGCCGGACCCGGAGAGGTGCAGCTGGTCCTCCCGGGCAGCGGAGTGGCCTGGGTTCAGGAGAGCCGGGTCCCAGCGCACCCTCTCCACGGGCATCCGTCGGCACCCGCTGCCCTCTCCACGTGCCACGTCTGTCAAGCGGGAGGCCGTCTCACCCAGGGGTGCAGCGAGGGTCTTGAGGCATCACTGCTTAAAAATCACCTCTCAGAGAGGCCGGCGAAGGACAGGAGTTCAGGACGATGTGCATTCACTTTCTCAGCCCCCCCCACCTCCTTTTAGAACTGGGTCATTTCCCACCATTATCTTGATTTTCCATCCTACTCTTAAGAAAAATGTCATCACCATTTTTTATTACAATCACTATCCATGTTAGTAAAACAGTCAAAATATACAAGGGTACTTGTTAGTTTTATAACAAACACAGCTATATACGGAGGAAAACAGAAATGAAAACGGGGTTCCTTTCTACTCCCGTGACATCACCGTAAACCACTAAACTGCTGGAGTTGTTTATCCTAACTCGTCAAAGACTGTCTCAATTCAATAATTCTCTTCTAAAAATATTGGTCCGGTTGGTGGCTCACGCCTGTAATCCCAGCGCTTTGGGAGGCTGAGATAAAAGGACCACTCGAAGCCAAGAGTTCGAGACCAACCTGGGTAATATGGGAAGACCCTGTCTTTACACACACACACACAGACACACAAAGTTTTTCATTAGCCAGAGGTGGTGGCACACACCTGTAGTCCCAGCTACTGGGGAGGCTGAGGTAGGGGAATCACTTGAGCCCAATAGTTCGAGGCTGCAGTGAACTGATCGTGCTCCTGCACTCCAGCCTGGGTGACAGAAGAGACCCTGTTTCTATTAAGTAGAGAGAGAGAGAGCCCATGCTACTATATATCAAGCACCAAATTCGGCCCTGGGGACAGTCTCTGCCCTCACCACGTTTTTCCTCTAGTCATTCACCATCTCAGGACTGATTTCAGCCGTCTTTCTAGGGTAGATAAACATATTCAGATTTTGAAATTTGCACTAAACCAGAACTTCCCCCTAAAACTATATTCTTTGAGAATTAGAATTAAGGTCCTTTTATCTTCGGAGCAACTTGATTAAGACTTGGAAGTAGGAACTTTAAAAAGCTGAACTGCACTAAATTATAAATGGAAATGAATTTAAATTCTCATGAAATATTCAAGAGTTGGGAGATGGGAGTCTAACCACCCGGGGTGGGGGTGGGGGGGAATCCGAACAGTGAAATAGAATGCTGTTCCAAATAGGAACTCAAGGGGACTGGGTAGCTAAAAAGTGTTTAGAAAGCAAAAATGGCTATCGTGGAAACAGAGTTTCTTGCTCTGCAGTGGGCATTATGACCCTCCCCAAGGACTAAAAAGGTCTCCATTATCCACAGTGTTTGGTCTGGAAGAGTCGTTTGTGGAGAAATGCGTGGACATGATTGAATTTAGCTTCCATGACAATGCGCGAATAAAAAGGCAATACATGTAGGAACAAGAGTCTAGAAAGTAGATGAAATCATGAGAATGTCATCCCCCAGGAATTTTTAGAACTCTTAAGCAGGCTTTAGACTTCTATAGACTATGAAATTGAGTGTTTGAATCAAGTTTAACCCAGATCTCAAGAAATATGGAGGCTTTGTTTGATATGTAAACCCCATGAGAATAGAGATTTTATTTATCTTGTTCACTGCTACATATACAGAATTAGGCAGAGTCTAAAACAAGATGACCCTCTACTTAAAGCTTACAATAAAGAAGAAAAAAAGAATCTCAGAGATTACGTAATATAACTTACACAAAGACACAGAGATGGCAAGGGTAGAATCAAGATGCATACAAAAATCAAATTCTGAACCAATCTCTATATGCTATGTCATAGTGGTAGGCAGTCAGGGATCTACCAAAATCTGTTCTTCCTTTCCATAGCTAAGAAGTGGCTACCATCCAGGGGTGGCCATATGACAAATTCTCACCAATAAAATGAAAGAAGTAATATGTGCCACTTTCCAAAGTTTTAAGAAAATAAGTGTATCTTTTACCTTTTGCCAGCTGGATGCAGATAACAACAAAGCAACAAGGGATGGTAAAACCACAAAAGAGTTGCACCCTGGGATCCTGAATTACAGTGTGGAGTAAAGCTTGCAACTGTTAAGTAAGCAAAAATAAACTTTGCTGTGTCTGAGCCCTTTTATACTAAACTGTGTGAGTCTATTTTTATAGTAATTTAGGCTACTCTAACCAAGAGTAATTGATATCCACAGCATAGTGCTTTTGAGTTTTTTTTTAATATGGGGCATTGGCTTAGCAGTCAACTGGCAGGTGCCATGAAACCCGGTAATGTGAGCTGGAAGGCAAGGCACAAAACCTTTCTGAGCCAAGATTTCCTAATTTTGTTCTACATAACATCTCCCAACCTCTTTGGTGTCAGGGCACTTTTCTACTTTAAAAAATTATTGAAGATACCAAAAAGATTTTGTTTCTGTAGGTTATTTATAATCAGCATTTACTGTCATTGAAATTAAAACTAAGAAATGTTTGAAATTTTTATATATTTAAAAATAAGTCCATCACAAGTTAATATAAATAACATTTTTAATAAGAATAATTATATTTATCAAAATGAAAAGATATTTGATAAGAAGAGTGGCATTGTTTTGCTGCAAATCCTTTTTATGTCCGGCTTAGTAGAAAACAGCTGGATCTCTGTCTGCTTCCACATTCCATCTCCTGCAATACATAGTTTGGTTGAAGCATATGGAGAAAATTTGACCCCACGCAGATATGTAGTGAAAAAACAGAGAGGAATTTTAATAGCCTTTTCAGGTAACTCTAACTCTTTGATGCTAAATTAAAACTCCACAAGTGATAGTTTCTTAAAGGATAGTGGAAATTTGAAATATGACACCAGATCAATGACTATTTCATACCCAGTTACATTAAAATCAGTTGTCATCCGACATTTTGAACGGATCTTTTGCTCACACATAAGTTTGTGACATCATGCATTGGTCATTTAGAAAATATTGATTCACTAAGCTATGAAGATCTTCGGAACCTTGCTACATTTCATTATACAATATTTTAAAGATCACATTCATTAATATACTACTCATATAAGACAAAGTCTTTATGCACAGGGAGGTTGTCAAAATTACAATTGAGAGTTGAAATTTTCCAAAATTGCACACAATCTTGAATTTTATAATTGGCAATAAATAATATCAGTTTTCCTTGAAGTGGAGGGCTCCTTTTATTCATTTTTAATAAGAATAATTATATTTATATAACATTTTTAATAAGAATAATTATATTTATCAAAATGAAAAGATATTTGATAAGAAGAGTGTGAGAAAAATTTGTGAGAAAAATATCTGTCAAATACCCAAGTATGAATAACCATAGTGTGTCCTTTCAAGTAAAAAGGGTCTTCCATTAAAAAAGCAATTAGTTTAAGTCACAACTCATTTTCCTTTAGGCAACCACCATACTTCAGTGCAGTTGAAGCGCCTTATGGTTTTTCATTTCACCATTCAAAATATTGAAATGACTTGAATTCAAGGCTTGAAATTTAATAAAAGGGATAAATTTTACTCCTTCATCAAGGACATTCTGAGGTTAAAAAAAAATGTTTTTCAGTGAGTATATGAAGGTCAAGAACAGTTTGGTGTCTCAGCCTTGATCTGTGTTAAGGTGGCAGCAATTTTAGCCACTGTATTAGTATTCTGTTGCTGTGTAACAAACTAGTAAGACTTAGTGGCTTAAAACAACACTCATTTATTAGCTAACAGTCCTACAGGTCAGGGGGCCAGATGCTACATGGTTGGTTTCTCACAGGCTTAAATCAAGATGCCAACCAGGCTATGTTCTCATCTGAAGTTTAGGATTCTCTTGTAGTTGAAACAGAATTAAGTTCTTTGCAGTTACAAGACTGAGGTCCTCATTTCCAGCTGGATGACAGCCGAGTCATTCTCAGAAACTAAAGGCTACCCACATTTTTTGCCTCATCTTTAAAGCCAATGGTGGAGAACTTCCTCGCACGTCTTCCTTGCACTTCAAATCTCTTATATCAGAAAGGACCAAGTTCCTTTTAAGGGTTCACCTGAGGCCAGGCGTGGTAGTTCAAGTTTATAATCCCAGCACTTTGGGAGGCCAAGACGAGAGAACTGCCTGAGCCAAGGGTTCCAGACTGACCAGGGCAACTTGGTGAGACCTCGTCTCTACAATGCGTCAAAAAATTAGCCAGGCATGGTAGAGCATGCCTGTAGTTCTGGCTACTCGGCAGGCTAAGGTAGAAGGATCACCTGAGCTCAGCAGGTCGAGGCTGCGGTGGCAGTGTGCGTGCCGCTACACTTCGGCCTGGGTTACAGAGTGAGATTCTGACTCAAAAAAAAGGGGGGGTTCACCTGATAGGGTCTCAGGATCAATGGATAATCACCTTTTTGATCAATTCGAAGTCAACTGATTAGCACACAGAGCCTGGGAGTGATACCCCATCATACTCACCCAAGGCTAGGGGGTTCTTCGAAGAGTTCATATTAGGGAGCAAAGGACTTGAGAAATCTTAGAATTCTGCCTACCATAGCCACATTTCTTCTGCACCAGTAGCACCAATGCCAAGTTCGGTGAAAGAGGCACTTAATGTCTCGTCATTAATGTGAAAATAGTTCTAACCTAACAGATCCCTGAAAATGTTTCAAGTTCTTCCAGTGATTCACTGTTCTAGATGACTTCTAAAGTATTTGCATCTATTCCATGACAGTGACTACAAAAAAAGTTATTTTTTTCTATTTTATGTTTGATAAATACTGGACAAATTATATTAAAGATAGAATATTGGTGATAAAATATTGGCACACTTATTAAATAGACTTTATGATTGTACTCAGTTTAAAGGAAAAAAAAATACTAGTCAGCTTGACTGGATTAAGGGATACCCAGACAGTTGGTAAAACATTATTTCTGGATGTGTCTGTAGTGAGATTTATGAATTAGATTAGCATTTGAATACACAGAGTGAGAAGACAGACCACCCCAATGTGGGCGGGCATCCTCTCTTCCCTTCAGGGCCCAAATAGAAAAAGACACAGAGGGCGAATTTGCTCTTTTCTGGAGCTGGGGTATACATCGTCTTCTGCTTTCAGACATCAGAACTCCAGGCTCCTGGGCCTTTGGACTCCAGAATTGACACCAGCCGCACCCCAGGTTCCCAGGCCTTCAGACTCAGGCATAAGTAGACCGCCAGTGTTCCCGGGTTTCCAGCTTGCTAATCGCAGCTCATGGGACTTCTTGGCCTCCATAATTGCATGAGCCAATTCTCATAGCAAATCCATTTTTTATATTTATATATACCTTATTGATTCTATTTCTCATTTTTCATGTTTAACCCATAGTCAACTGTTACTAATCTTGGATAGGACTGGGAGAAAAAGAATGGCATTTCAGAAATGCTTCTTCAGACTTACAGAAATTGAAACTTACTCCAGGACATGGTTTTTACAGGTTTCAGTCACCAGTATAATGAAATAAATACTTACTATGGTCTGAATGTTTATATTACCTCAAATTCATATGTTAGAACTTAATCTCCAGTGTGAGAGTATTAAAAGGTAGGACATTTGGGAGGTGAATAGGTCATGAAGACAGAGTGCTCATGAAAAGATTAGTACCCTCTCTAGGGAGATCTATGAATGAGATTAGCATTTGAATCCACAGACTGAGTGAGAAGACAGACCACCCTAGTGTGGGCAGGCATCCTCTCTTCCCTTGAGGGACCAAATAGAAAAAGACCTGGAAGGGCGAATTTGCTCTTTTCTGGAGCTGGGGTGTATGTCTTCTCCTGCTTTCAGGCATCAGAACTCCAGGCTCTTGGGCCTTTGGACTCCAGAATTGATACCAGCCACACGCAAGGTTCCCAGGTCTTCAGACTCAGGCAGAATTAGACCATCGGTGTTCCCAGTTCTCCAGCTTGCAGATGGCGTGTCATGGGACTTCTTGGCCTCCATAATCACATGAGCCAATTCTCATAGTAAGCCTATTTTTTATATGTATATATATCCTATTGATTCTGTTTTTCATCTCTCAAAGAGGTCCAAGAGAGCTTGTTTACCCTTCTGCTATGTGAGGATATATAAAAGGCACCATCTATGAGGAACAGGCCTCACCAGACACCAAATCTGCTGGTGCCTTGGCCTTGGACTTCCCAGCCTCCGTAACTATGAGCAATAAATTTCTATTGTTTATAAATCACCAACAAAGTAAGACAAGATCCTAATAGAAAACTAATGCTCAATTCAAATGCTTCCATATATTTACCTTTACACATTTGTATGATTCCTTATAGAATAAAAGGACATGTATGTGTATATATATACATATTATGTATATATACATATCCATACCTCATTTTATATATATATAAATATATATATATATAGATATAGATATATTTTTTTTTTTTTAACTCGGTTCCTAAGTCAGTGAATAGTTGCTAACCATTACTTCTGGGTCTCATAGGGAGTCAATTCTTCCTGCAGTCATTTGTACTGAAAAAAGACAGGAAAAGTGGACAAAGATATGTAAGCAAGAAGCTTAGCCTTTATTGACCCATAACATACAGCTAAAGATAATTTTTTACGTCTGCACTCCTGCTACCCTCTCTCCCAACTAATCCTGGACATGACTGAAGAGGTGGGGGAGGAGGCCTGAAATGTGATAATATGGGGATGACTTCCCCCTAAATCCACTAACAAAGAGAACGAGAAACAGGCATTAGAAGAGAACAAAATCAAAATGTGGTGTTACCTACAGAGAATACTTCTGTGTTTCATTATATGAAAATATAGACACCATCAATAACTAAATATTTTGTCTCTTAAAAACAGACAATAAATACAATTTATTTAAATGTTAGTGCTTCGTTATGTTTTAAAATTAAATATCACTGGGCACAGTGGCTCATATCTGTGCATAAACCCAACAGTTTGGAAGGCCAAGGAGGGAGGATTGCTTGAGTCCAGGAGTTCCAAGCCAACCTAGGCAACATAGTGAAACCCCATCTCTAAAAAACAAAACTAGCTGGGTGTGGTGGTGATCCTTCTTTAGGAGGCTGTGGCAGGAGGATCATTTGAGGCTAGGAGTTCAAGGATGTGGTGAGTTATGATTGTGTCATTGCCTTTCAAGGTGGGTAACAGAGCAAGACCCCATCTCTGAAAACAAATTTTAAAAAGAACAAATGTTGAAGTTAAGCTTAAATACATTTTAATATTAATGACAAGGATTGCAGGAGGTATGGCAGAGATTATATTTTAAAACTTATATTTTAAAATAAATATCAATCTTGGGTAAAATATACCAAAAAAGTATAGCTTTGTGATGTGTACATACTTCTTGGCAAAAAATGTTTCTTCTAAGTCTTAAACTTTACCTACAATTACCTTTTATAAGAATTCTCTTGAATAGTCACAATTTTTTTCTTTTTTTGGACAATACATCGTATTGGTATTGAGGGAAGAGAGACTACATGGCAAAGAGACTATTGGCTCTCAAGGCTTCTGCACATCACTTCCATTCCCATTTTATTTGCCCAGCAAGTCACATGGTCACACCTAAAACAAGTGGGCAAGTGCAACCCGACCTTACACAAAAGGAGAGAGGGTTATAGAATATTTGGGGTCAATTCTAATGCCTGCCCCACTTTTTAAAAAATTTTCAAATTAAGAAAAAAATACTGCTTAGACTAAGCAAAGAAGTTACACTCTTTTTCCTCTGCCACAGGAACCAAAAATGTCATAGAGACTGGCTACACTAATGACACAGAACAGAGCCCCTAACTGACCCTTAACTAGTAGTGTGAGCAGGCAAAAAAATACTGTCTTAAACAAGTGAGCTGGCTTCCCTTGTTGCTCTATCTACTCCAGACTGCTGCAGATACAGCATGCACTTGGGGTTCAGCCCGGATGCCCACCTACCCTGTTGTCTTATACCCAGGCCATTTCCCATGACACGGATATAATTGACACGGCCTATCAGGCCCTCTAGGTGTGTATGTGTGTAAAGCCACCCTCTGTAATGCTGTCCTAACGAAGTTTGTTATGCTTATATCAAATTATGTGATAATCACTTGTCTATAAATACAGACATTGCTGCGCCAGGCTCAGTGGCTCACACTTGTAATCCCAGTGACTCAGGAGGCTGAGGCAGGAGGATAGCTTGAAACTAGAAGTACAAGACAAGCCTGGGCAAAACAGCAAGAACTCTTCTCTAAAAAATAAAAGTAAACTAAAAATTAGCTGGGTGTGGTGGCATACACCTGTAGTCCCAGCTACTTGGGAGGCTGAAGCAGGAGGATCACTTGAACCCAGGAGCTTGAAGATGCGGTGAGCTATGATCTATCCCACTATTGCATTCCAGCCTGGGCAACAGAGACTCATTTTTTTCTAAATAAATAAATAGATAAATAAACTTTTTTTAAAAGATTGCTTTTACTGTTGCCTTTCAGGATAATAAAGGGTGCTAGGGAAACTGTGTTAAAGTCCTTAGTATAAAAAATTTCAAAACATGTTTATAGCTAATCTCTTCCTCTATGATGTTACTAGTTATACTTTAACATACTTTGATGTTGCTTTCTTTACTGTGTGCATGATCTAGCTTATCTTTTATTTGGAGGAAATAATCTTGCTTTGACATAACTGAATGTCCTTTACTGTCATTTAAAAATATACATATACCAACTGATGTAAATGCTGAAGGGAAAGCTTTTTTACACTATGGCAACTGTTAATAAAAACGTTCACATAAATGGCTATTCTGAATCAATTTTTCTATTTCTATTTTTATTTACATAAAATGATTGTTGAACAACACACAGTTTAACCGGAGCTTTCTGCTCCACAGCCTAGCATCTGTTTTTTAGATTCTGTGATAAAATAACTCTCTGACATCATAGCCTGTTGCTATGAGAAGCGAACATCAAACATTTGGCAGTGTCAACTTACTCAGCAGGGTAATTCAGGGTACATTTAAAGGAGAAGAGATCAAGGTACAATTTCCATTTTTCAAGCATTGGCTTGGCACCTCTAATCCTTAAAGATATCTAATCAAACATGAAATTTGAGATTTTACTCCCTGAAAAAGCATATTCACTGAATCTACTGGAAGTTACTCCTATCACATAATTAGCGTTCTTGGTAGAAATAGGGTTGGGAAGTCAATAGACATGTTTGTGGAAGTCCTTTATTAGAGAAAGTCGAGTATCTAAGATCTCCATGTGACACACAGTCCTTTCCATCGGGTTCAAATGTGGCTCCTGGTGGTCCCACAATTTATACACTAAAAAGATAAGTTATCTGAGCTTCCTGCTGGGGAAACTCTGGGAGCTTGATGTTTGTTTTAAGATGCTTGGTTTCCTTAACAATGTAATATCTTAAAAATGTAGTAGACTTTCTAGTGTATTTGGTTTTAGTTCCAGATTCTAAATTCCACACTCTAGTCTTTTCTTATATGAGATTCTCAAGAACGACATATTTCTTTGCTTCCTCATACCCATGTCCCTCTATCTCAACTTGAAGGTTAACTTGGGACTAACTGAAACAATAGGTTTGGATAGTAAGGTTAAAACCTTTAGTCTGATCTTTGACCAAAGATATGTCACTTTGTTTTTAACTGACTGTTTAGGACATTTGTCACTTAAAACTTTTTTTTCAGTCTTACCTTTATTCCTTAGGCAAGGGTCCCCAAACCCCGCCATGGCCGATACTGAGCAAAGCTTCATCTGCTCTCCATCACTCACAACAACTACCTGAGCTCTGCCTTCTGTCAGATCAATGCAGCATTAGATTCTCAAAGGAGCGGGAACCTTGTCGTGAACTGTGCAGGCGAGGGATCTAAGTTGCACAGTCCTTAGGAGAATCTAATGCCTGATGATCTAAGGTAGGGCTGAGCCAGTGATGCTAGTGCTGGGGAACGGCTGCAAACACGAATTAACGTTAGCAATGAGATTTGACTTCACAGAGACCATAATAAATCAACTGCTTGCAGAATCACAGCAAAACCCTATCAGTGAGTGGCAAGTGCGTGGACGTACTTCAGTTGCACAGCTGCATCTGGTGACAGGTTTTAAGTCATAATCCAACACTTATTTTAATCTGTGCATGCCCCACCCATTATTTTATTTACCACTTCTGTCTGTGCCTCTTTTTTTTTTTAATGGTGAATTGTATAATAATATCATTATGTATTACAACGCAATAACAACAGAAATAAAATGCACACTTGAATCATCCCAAAACCATTTCCCCTCTGGCCTGGTCCGTGGAAAAATCATCTTCCGTGAAACTGGTCCCTGATGCCAAAAAGGTGGGGGACCACTGACTTAAGGTCTAGTCAGCTTCTCTAGCCAGAAAGGCTCCCAATCTCCAGAATTCCTTAGTACCCTTCTATCCTTACTAAAAAAACTAATGAGTTTTCATCTGGTGCATCTTTTTCTTGTAAATCTTGCTAAAGGCAGACAACTGTAGCACCACATACTACCACTCTGCCTCCAACTATTTTTCACAGACTTAGTGTCTTACTAGGTTCATGGTCTACATTCTACTTCTCATTGGGAAGTTTCACTGAATATTCTAGAAAGGTATACTAGGGATCTCCAGGTAACCAACCTGTCAATCTGTTTCTTTGCTCCCTATCTCATGATCACGAATTCTGTATATTTTGGGTTTCTTCTGCCTTCCAAGCACCAACATCTATATTTATGTGGTAGTTACTACTGCTATTTAACAAATATTTATGGCTTTCTGTTTTCTTGGTACATAATAGCATTACACTTCTCTGTTCTTTTGAAATATAACCATACATCTTACTTTAACTCTTTGAAGTGTATGAGGGGGACCCCCCCAAAAAATGAATTAATTTTGGAGGACAGGCTCCTTGTAATACAGGCTTTCCCTGCTAGGTAAGAGTTCTGGTAACCCATCAACATCAGTGTGCCAGCTAACATATTTGTGTGAGGCTGCCTTCGGTTTTGGTGAATTTTTGGGGGGGGGGAGAATCTTTCAATGCATTTGCCCATTTCATGATGATTTACGAGTACATCTGTCCACAACGCACTGAAGTTCAACAGTTTTTGACCAAAAACGGCATGACCCCAGTTCCCACACTCTATATTCACCCAATCCCACCCTGAGACTTTTTTTTTTTTTTTTT
>NW_007247369.1:215960-222209 GCF_000164805.1 Carlito syrichta
TTTTTGATTTATTGTGGAGATGAGGTCTCACCAAGTTGCCCAGGCGGGTCTTGAACCCACTGGCTCAGGCAATCCACTCACCTCAGCTTCCCAAGGCGCAGGATTACAGGCTGAGCCACCGAGCCCGGCTTGAAATGTCTTTTAAGGGAAACTTTTTGTCGATGTGGAAGAGGTGAAACAAAAAACAGCAGAAGCACTAAAAGGCATAAAAATGGATGAGTTCAAAAACTGTTCTAAGCAGTGGAAAAAGCATCTCCATGGGTGTATTGCATTCAGTGGAGAGTACTTTGAAAGTGACTGAAGTTCAAACATGTCAGAATACACCATTTTTTATAAAGTCTCATTTTGGAGGATTCGCTCTTCTATATACAAGCAATACAGCACATATACATAGAAACCTTCACAGCCAATGTGAGATTTGTCATAGTTCCTTCTCACTGCTGTGATAACCACGGGAGTGCAAATCAAGATGGCACGTTTTCAGTAGCTCTCTGAGTGGCTATGATGAGTATAGCCTTCTCAATAACCTACAGTGAACAAGGCATTACATTTTCTTATAATTGGATATTGAAATTTTGGTGTTGTTTGCTATAGTAACATAGCCTAGGTATGGCAAATGTTATAATAACAGCCCCAAAATATTGGTGACTTAACATAAGAATTTTATTTCTCCTTCATTTAACAGTCCAACGTGGTACTTGGCAGAGTTGCCATGTGATGATTCAGGAATCTAGAAGTCTTCCATACTGTGGCTCCTCTATCCCCTAGGACTATGGAATTTCCTCCTTAGTTATTTGAATCTGGTTGACTGACAGGTAAAAAATGAAGGCTTATACAGGAGATTTCTATGGCAATTCCTGATTTCAAGGGAGGATGGAAAATATAATGTAACTGGAGAAAGAATGACTTTTAGTTAACATGTAGTACTCTATGACATGATGTGCTTTACAAATATGGTACTCCACCGAATGATCGATCCTGTAGGTCAATCAGGCCTTGACTTGCTTTTAAGTTGTACATAGGGTATGCTTCATGGGTGTGTAACCTGTGCAGTCTCACAAGACCCATGCCTAGAAAGGCCCCCTCACTAGGTTTAATGCTCCACTCACAAAGCATTACATAATTTTTGAACAAGAGGTTCTGTATTTTCATTTTGCTCTGTGTTCCACAAGTTATGCACTTGGTCCTAAGTGTAGAATATACCAGAAAAATGTGAAGATGGAAGCTTTAGCCACATATGGAATGTGGAAGGACTCAGTGAAGGTTGTCTAAGAATTATGTGTTAGTTTAGCCTGTAGAGAGAGATCTTATTCATTCATTCACTCATTCATTTTAGAGTTATGAGGTACAAGTGAGGATTTGCTATGTAAGTAGGCTGCATGCAGGTGAAGTCTGGCTGTCACTTCCCCTGGGAGTAGACCAGGCACCCGTTGTGTTGTCACAAGTCAGACTCCCTTCTCCCTCCCTCCCCTCTCCCATGGCAGTATCCAGCGACTGCCCATTGCTCCTTTGTGCTAATATGACTAGTGTTCAAGGCCCACTTATGAGTGAGAACATGCGGTATTCAGTTCTTAGCTTCTGGGACAGTTCTTAGTATGATGAGAGATAATATCTTGAAAGGACTTTTTGTGTTTTTGTTTTCTGTATATTCTTGTTCATGACCTTCATAGTCAGTGTCATTCTCATTGCCTCAAGGAGAATTGTGATAGTAAATCAGAAATCGAAAGAGTTGGTTTAGTTTTTTACTTCAAAAACATTATTGAAACCCACATTATTTAAAAAATGCTATTGAAAGGCAAAACTTTTGATTCTCATAAGCCACATTTTCTTTAGAGACAAGAAGTCTCTTGCAAATTAAAAGTCCAGGCCCTGAAAGAAGCAGAGCATAGAATTTTGTCATAAAAATTGAAAGTAAACTTGGCTAGAAGTGGAATTCAAAAATTGGATAGGGCTTGAACCTGGAAGGTGTCTCTGTGAAGCTAAAATGAGAGGGTAGATCTCTGAAGAATGTATGACGAGATGTATTAGTATGATGCATTAGTATCAAGAGAATCCAACACTGTCATTGCCAGTGACCAGAGCAAGATGAGTCCCAAGTACAAGTGAGACTATTTGCAGAACACTGACTTCCTTTCTAGGAATCACTGCCTCTGCTGGAGCCATTGTAAACTGATCTTGGTGCTGACTGGTCCTTACTGGTGTCCTTCAGAAACTGTTTACATATCACCTAAGAATTTTCCAAAGAAATGATGCCTAACCATGGCCCAAGAACTTACTGAATCCCATTTAAACCATCCTTTGTAGATAACCCTATTTTCAATGGCCTAAAGCATGATTAAGATCCCTGAAACTAAAGATGGAGTCCTCAAAAAGGTGGTAGTGATATGGATGGGAAAGCCCCATCACCAGAATTTTGGTGGGCATGAAAAACAAGACACCTCATTCCTTTTACATGCCTCTTTCATTGCAACCCTTTCCTGTGACTCAAATAAATCCCTTTGCTAGATGTAGAATTTGATTTTTGTTGAGTGTATCTTAAAGACCCCTACTGACATATAATTGTGTGCCCATTAGCAGTTTTGACAACACCGCACATTTATTTTTTCAACAACACAACGCTATGATGTCTGGATAAGGCAGGTATTATTTTATCTTAAAGACAGCAAAACTCAGTCACAACATGGTTAAATGTTTTACCAAGGTCGCAAAGTTAAAAGGGCAAATCGATCAGTCTATGGTGGTTCTCACTTTAAGAAAACCTTTTCCACTATGCACTTTCCAATGTTAAGTCTAGGAACTATATAGTGTGACAAAAATGCAACACCCATCTAGCAAAGATCAAAATTACGAAAACACTTATAAGAACATACCCTATGTAAGCTATCTGCACATACTTCTGGTCTTCTCTACTATCTTATCCAACCAAAAAGAGAGTTCTACTGGCAAATCATCAAAACAGTACACTCTCTGCCAGTAATTTTGGTTCTATGTACTCCTTTTCTTCATTTAGGGTACATATTCATATACTGGTAGGCAAATCAAGTGTACTACTTAATTAATATAAGTTCCCTTCTGAGCGCTTGTTCTTAGTCTTCCTGGTTATGTTTCAGGTTGAAATTGCCCTGTCCTTGGCCCCCTGATATACAAGATATTGCTATCTATGACCCCACATCCAGAATTTTATGAATTCTGACTTTTCCAAAGACATCCTATGTGGCTCTCTTGAATTACTACTCCTTATTCCTGTATTTCACTATTTTCTACATTTTATTTTTTCTTGTTCACTGTGAGTTTGAAATAATATTTTAGAAGAATATTAGATTTATAGAAAAAAAATTCAATGATACTACAGAAAGTGCTCATACATTCCACACCCAGTTTCTTCTATTATTGTCTTACATTAGCATGGTACATTTCCCACAATTAATGGACCAATATTGATTTATTATTATTAGAACTAGATTCAACTTTTTGATAGGGAATGACAAGGTTCTAGAAGAGTATGTGGGTTGAGAGATATTGTTGAAGCTGATTTTTGAAAACTACAATCTACCACAGTGAGTTTTAAGAAGAAACTGATCTTATCTTTTTTCCTACTATCCCTTTAAAACTGCTGTGTGAACTCATTTTTCCCTGAACTTTGAATAGAATTTCAGTTGAATTTCATACTGTAATAGGCTATTTTTTCCTTTACTTGGTGCTCCTCTCTGCAGTTAAATTATACACTCCTGCCCTAGTGACCTCAGGTGTAGTTGTATGACTTGAACAAGAGTGGCATGTGTCATTTCAGGTCAGAACCTTTAACAGCCAACATAGGGGTCGGGCCCCATGGCTCACAACAGTAATCCCAGCACTTTGGGAGGCCAAGGCAGGAGGATCCCTTGAGTTCTAGAGTTCAAGACCAGTCTGGGCAACATAGTGAGATCTCATCTCTACCAAAAAAAAGTCAAGTGTGGTGGCACATGCCTGAAGTCCCAGTTACTTGGGCAGTTGAGGCAGAAGAATCACCTGAGCCCAGGAGTTTCAAGGCTTCAGTGAGTCGAGATCATTCCACTGTAATCTGGCCTGGCAGACAGAATGAGACTCCAAATTAATCAAAAACAAAGCAAATAAAAAAACAGCCAGCAGCCGGGCTCGGAGGCTCAGCTTGTAATCCCGCGCCTTTGGGAGGCTGAGGTGAGTGGACTGCCTGAGCCCGTGGGTTCGAGACCCGCCTGGGCAACTTGGGGAGACCTCATCTCTACAATAAATAAAAAAATCAGCTGGGCGTGGTAGCGCGTTCCTGTAGTTCCAGCTACTCGGAAGGCTGAGGCAGCAGGATCGCCGAAGACCAGCAGGTCGAGGCTGTGGTGGCCGGGAGCAGCCACTGCACCCCAGTCTGGGCAATGGAGTGAGACTTCAACTCAAAAAAAAAACAAAACAACCAGCATGGGATTTACCATGTTTTTCTTTCGCTCTGTCATGATGACAAGCACTGCTCCAGGTGGTGAAGATTTCCTCAGTCAGGGTCCCAGGGTGAACCAGTCAGAGCCAAGCAAACACTGATATGGTCTAGCACACTTCAAAAGGATGTAGGGAGTAAATGGCATGTGTTTCATAGTTAGACACTTCTGAGCCTCTCTAAAACACTACTAGTTCTTGTAGGCTCTACTAAAATGCCGAAACAAACAAAAAAATTCCTTCGTTTTGACATCCCATTTCTACTGGTCTCATAGAAGCATCTTTCTCTGGATTTATGTGTATGTAAACATCTCACAAAATTTGGACCTACAACATTATTTTAAAAATCAACATTAAGGTATGGAAAGGAGACATCTGTATAGATCAAGGACCACAAGGACATGTGGCAACCCCTAAATCACTTAATGTCTGTGTTGCTCTTATTTCTGGCATGCAGAAAAGGCATATTTGAAAGAGTTGTTAAGAAAAACTAAGCTATATACAGAATATATAAATTAACACATCTTAAGAACATTATTTTTTGCTACTTTGACAGAGACATAACTATTTTAAAAGCTCTTTTTCATGGCTTTTTTTATAATCCCAAAAGCTAAGGGATGTATATTTGTCCAAGATGCCAAACAGATGATGGAGCTATACCTCAGTCCTTCTGTCTACTTCCGTATTCAGAGTATCATGTCCACTGTCATTCTAGATGGCCATTATTTAGCTGTTTGTCCATGTCCTTCTGTATGACAGTAGGATAAGATGAAAGATAAAGGAAGTCCTGAACCTTTTCTATAGTCGCTGAGTGTATTCTTTGGATCTGAAGCCAGAACACACAAGTTTCTGCTTCAGGTAAATTCTTCACGCCTCCCTTTCCTTCTCATTATCTTCATTTAAAAAAATTCTACTGCACAACAAGGAATCACAGTACTCTGTCATAGCTTGTTTCTCCATTATACCTATCTTTTGGAGGAAATCGTGAATTATCTATGTGTTGGTGAGCAGCATAAAGAATTGACACCACATAACTAGGCATTTATATACTGCTCCTCTCTTCTGGGCAGTGAGGCTACCAACATGACAGCAAGGGGATGACAGAGAGCTGGTTTTTGAAAATGGAGGTCTGGCAGTGGCATTTGGTACTGACTGGTGTCGGTGACCAGCACTGACCAAGGGTGGGTTAGGACCCGCACCAGAGAATCTGGACAGCGAGAAGACCACTCGGAGGCAGATCTTCTGGGAACAGTCTGATCAGGACTGGAGCCGATTTTATTCAAACCTTTTCCAACTTATATACCATTTTCTATACCCTCCAGCAATGTGATAATCACTCACTGGGGGCGTACAAGTTTCGTGCTTTACAAACTATGCATCACAAGACCACCACGAGATCTGCAATTTCCAAGCAAACAATTCGAATTCCATGATGCCTGCCGTGCTTACATTAAGGTCACAGGTGCACAATTTCAATACAAATCGTTCAAAGTGTTTTCCATAATGTTCAATGAATCATTCATATTATACTCTTTGCTCTATACCCTGATTAATACAAAAAACTTTCCTGAGTTAACTCTAGGTTTAATCCAAGTTCACTGATTCCCAATATTTTTAACAATTAATATTATCAACTTAACACTATACTATAATCTATAAGTTTACTTAAATGACTTAACTGTCAGTTATACTATTAACCTATTATGATTTAACGTAATGCCTTATAACTCAGTTAAAACTTATTCTTAAACTACCAAACTTTACTATAATTCATATGTTCCATATGTCTAAACTTTAATTTTCATATGA
>NW_007247369.1:222375-227063 GCF_000164805.1 Carlito syrichta
CGAGTGTATATGTATATATTTTATCCCAACAAGTCTACTCTAAAAATCAAATAGTAGCTGTCACACTCTTGAACAAGGAAATGCAGGTTTGCCAAGATGGCGGCCATGGGCTGAAGCAGACAGAGTTTCGGTAATTAACGAAACAAAAGAAAACGTTCTGCCTGGCTAGGGGCAGGGCGACAAAACTATCATGGTAATTTAGTTTCTAATCTTAGCCCTAGGGGAAACAGCTTTCGGGAACAAGAACTGACTACCCAGTCTACCAGGAAATAGAAGTTAAAAAATATCTAGAAAGAAGCAAAACTTAGAAAGACAGAGAAACAATTCCGCCATGCACCTTCCATCAAGTGTACTGAGATTCACTTATAAGTTTTACTGCCATGTAGGCACACTGGTCACCAATCACACGCCAATATCATAGGCATAACTGATATCCTATGTCAGAGGTGATCTTCCAGATGGGCCTTTACAGGCCTCAGCCATGTAGCTATAGATGTTGGCTCCCAACAGACTGGAGAATAGAAAGATGTGGGTGAATAAGAATAGTCCACATGACCCTGGAAATTGCCATCCCTTTGACATCACTGGCAAGCATAGATTACGGACCCTATTTTTTATTTGTACAAGGCTCTTAAAAACAGATAGCCTGCATGTATGAAAGTCAGAGTGTGCTCACACGAGCTTAGATGGCACAGCCTACCATGTACCTAGGTGAGATGGTATAGCCTATTGCTCCTAGGCTACAAACCTGTGCAACATGTTACTCTATTGAATGCTGGAGGCAACTGAAACACAAATGGTATTGGCATATCTCAACATTTCTAAACATAGAAAAGATACCGTAAAAATACAGTATTATGATCTTAAGAAACTATCACCACATATGCAGTCCAGCATTGACTAAAATATTGTTAAATAGGGCATGACTAGTCTTCACCCTCCAGACCATCAGCTTTATGAATGCTGGAGACATGTCTGCCTTTTATAGGCTTAAACCCAGCAAATGCAAAATAGTAACATTTATTGGCTCACATAACTGAAAATTGCATAACAGACTGACTAAATGACTGACTATCCACATATCCAGTCTTTCATCTGTTTTCTCCAGAGAAGTCAAATGTAAGTAGGCTCCTATTCAGTTACCGCATTCAGCTCAATGTCCAGAATCCCTAGGAATGGTGAGGCCTTCTTCCTGAGGTCTAAAAGTGATCCCTATGGTGCAATGACCTATGAACTAAGAGACAAGAATCTGCTTCCCACTCTCGACCGATAAATAGTGGCAGAGAAGGGACACAATAACCACAAAAACAAGTCCTACTTAGAAATGAACAGAAGATGTGCGATGGTCACTGGTGCACAGCAACGCTGGTGGTATGCTTTAGACAACCATGATAAAGTCACCTACCCTCTGATTAGGCCCTGACTCTGTTCTCTGGAAGAACATCCTTTGAACATTGTCTTCTGAAGGACTCATCTCCATCCTTTGGGTTTTATTCCATTTCTTTGATCCTCCTTGGGAAAGGAACTGTTTAGCTTTTGCAGCTCACTTCTTGAAGAAATAAGCTTGGCTATTTCTAATTGTGTCTTGTCATTATCATTTGTTTTACTTTGTGTTTTGCTGTTTGGTTTGCACATTCCATACCAATTTTATTGAGAATAGTCCACAATTAATGAAAGACAGTGGCGCACAGTGAGACTCAACACCCATTAAGGCCAAGAGATTTAATGGGTCGAATGCGGTGGCTACAGGACCTGAGGGTCAGGCTGTAGCGCTGAAGCAAGGGCACTCCAGCCTTTATGGGGGCTTAGGGCGACCTGTCAGTCAATTATTGGTCGGCTGGCAGAGCTCCATCCAGGTTGGTGGGTTTTTCGCGGGCGCGGGAAAGGGTGCGGAGGGAGAACAAAGAAAGACACGGAGGAAGAACAAAGGAAGGCACCGTTTCAATTGCCATTTTAGTTTGCCGGGTCGCTGTTTCCAGGAAAGGGAGGGGATGTGGCTTTACTTGTGGCTTGGCGGTGGCCCTTCAATTAAAAGCACCAATTGTAAGTGTACGGTTCAAAGAATTTCAACGCATATATATACCACCACCTCAATCAAGAGTATATCCAGTATCCAAAAAGTTCCCTTGTGTTTCTTTGCAGTTTTTCTCTCACCTCATCCCAGGTCCCAAGTGCCACTGACATACTGTCACTATAGATCAGTTTTACATGTTCTAGAATTTCATCAAATATCCAGTTAGTGTTAAAACTTCCAATTATTCCATAAATGCTACAGTATTAAATTGTTTAAATCAAAATTCAAATAGGAATGATATAGTGAAGATGACTGCTGTATCCTTTAAATTCTTTTAATTTCCTTCTTTCCTCTCTTCCTAATAATATGTTACAGAAACTGGGTCATCTGTCCTGTACATTTTCCGACAGTTTAGGTTTTGCTGATTGCACTGGGTGCTTAACATGTTCCTCTGTCCTCTGCTTTTTGTAGATAAAAGTTATATTTAAGAGACCTGAGTTGATTCTGATTTGATTGTTTGGCCTCATACATTTTTAACTGGGTTGAAGGGTCACAAGCTTTAACATTCTTTTGTTTGTAAGTAACACAGAAATAAACTGCATATGCAAAGTAGTAAAATTTATTGGTTCACATAACTGAAAATTCCAGGGCATATCCCAGATTCCAGGCTCATATCATATAATCATGGCTCAGTTTTTCTGTCTTTCTGCTTGATAGTGGTCTCTTCTGAGTTTTGGCTTCATTCTCCAACATACCTTCTCCGGTTCAAGTCTGCAGGAAATAGAGTTGCTCCCTGGTGGTTCAATTTCGCGCAATAGACCCAAGTTGCTCCCTGGTGGTTCAAGTTCGTGCAACTGACCCAAGCACTCATCGGCTTGTCTTGGGTCATACATCCCATCCTGAAGCAATTCATGACACTGAGGACATAGGATATTCTGATTGGCCAGGTGAGGGTGCCAAGGTGGAGGTAGTCCCACTGGAACGCTTTAACGGTCACAGAACCTAGAGCAGGGGTCCTCAAACTACGGCCCACGGGCCACATGCGGCCCGCCAAGGACATTTATCCGGCCGCCGGGTGTTTTTGCCGCCTTAACTTGTTACGACTAGCAGTGACAAATATGGAACCCGACATTGACCATCTCATTAGCCAACAGCAGGCCCATAGTTCCCACTGAAATACTGGTAAGTTTGTTGATTTAACTTTACTTGTTCTTCATTTTAAATATTGTATTTGTTCCCGTTTTGTTTTGTCACTTCAAAATAAGATACGTGCAGTGTGCATAGCAATTTGTTCATAGTTTTTTTTTAAACTATAGTCCGCCCCTCCAACGGTCTGAGGGACAGTGAACTGGCCCTCTGTTTTAAAAGTTTGAGGACCCCTGATCTAGAGACTTTTCAGTCTTCTACTACCAGAGTCGTTTCAGAGATGAACTTATTTCACAAACACCATCCACTGACGGCTTTCCACTATGTCTACCGGCAGCAACCCTCATTTATAAACAATAACTCCACTGAAGTGGAGGTGGGTTGATCAGTGTGGTTTGGGTAACAAGGAGTAGGGGGCCGCCCCTTCCAATATGTTCCCCGACCCCCCTCAGTCTCCCGGCTGAGAGGCGAGCGCGGGGGAAAGACCCCGGTAGCGCCAAGTCTCCACGTGCGCGAGCAAGAGGTGAGCAAGGGCCGGGACGAGGCAGCAGCCGGGGGAGAACGGCCCGCAGACCCCCCAAAAAAGCATGCAGGGCGCCGGGTGACAATGCACTGAGGGGGCGGGGACACTCAAGGCGGGGTCCCCACGCGCAGGAGTGACCGGCCTACCTTACCGGCTTCCTCTTAGCGCAGCCCTCTCGTTCCGTGCCGGTGCCTATCAGCATGGGCGCGGGGAGAAGCTTCACCAGGAAGCTCAGGCTCCCGGGGCGGGACACCGAGTGCCGCCGGCGGCCGCACGGCCCACCACACCCGACCACCGCGCTCGCCGCCGTCCGACCGCAACCCCGGCCGGCCCGCCGGCGGGCGTTTCGCCGGCCCCCCGCAGCCACGCCCCTCCCGGGCCCGGCTCCGCGCGACGTCACTTCCGGCCCGAGAGATTCGCATCCGGGTGAGGCGGAGCCTCTCACGCTCAGTGACTGGCCGGGCTGCCGCGCTGTCCGCGCTGTCTCCTCCCGGTGAGAGCCAGCCGCAGTGTCCCCCGGCGCGGAGCCACCCGTCCCGGGCGAAGAAAGACGGGGAGGGGGCCCGGGAGCGGGCGGCGGCCGGGCTGGGCCGCGCCGGCGCGGGGCGGCGCCTCTGTTCCGCCGCCGGCCGCTGGCTCCGGGAACTGGGTGCCGGCGCCGAGGGGCTGCCCGCGGACGGCGACCCCCCGCCCCGGCTCCCTGCCCGCCCCCCCGGGGAGGGCGGAAGATGCCGGTGAAGAAGAAGAGAAAGTCTCCCGGGGTGGCACCCGCCGTGGCGGAAGACGGAGGCCTCAAAAAGTGCAAAATCGCCAGGTACCGCCCCCCGCCCCCCGGCCCGCGGGCTCCCCCCTCGCCTCGGGGCCGGACGGGCCCGGCCTCCGGGCGAGGCGCTGGCGGCGCCCTCGTGTCCGCGCGCGCGTGTGCGCCCCGGCGCCTCCGGGGGCCGGGCCGAGCCGCCCGCGCGGGCGTGTGCGTGGCCCGGGGGCGGCCGGGCGGCCGGGCCG